>NC_091371.1:18398299-18445799 GCF_038502225.1 Cherax quadricarinatus | reverse complement strand
TACAAGGGTCATACAACACCTAGATGTACATTTTAAGTATTAATATCTCACTAACAAACACTGACAAACTGAATATATCAAATTCTGGAATACAGTAAATCCTCACTTAACGTCGTTTCGTTATAACGTTGGAAAAAACAGATTCCCATCCGGGGCCACTATCTGTGTAGTTTCCATGTTGTTGAACTGCCTGGTGCTAGGTGGTGCTCTTTACAATTTTCACTTTGCAAACATTTATTCCTTGATTTAGCCCTGTTGCAATGAGTGTTGAAAGCGCACTGTGCACCTCTGCTGTTTATTTCAATTAGCCTATGGTAAAATTTGTTTCGTTATACGTCGTTTTGCTTAAAGTCGCAGTTTCCAAGAACCTATCAAAGACGTTAAGTGAGGACTTACACTATTATAAATTATAAGCATCAGTGCTATCAACTGCCTTAATGGAGTATGTAATCTTTAATTTTTACGATATGACGCAAGGTACGTGAGCACTAAACGTTAATATTTTACATAAAGGGAAATTAGAGCCGTGGGGGTCATACAGCTGTAGGGGCAAGAAATTCAATCAGATTCGACCCAAGGGAGAGAGGGAAAACTCAAATTCCTTAGATCAAGAGCCTTAACCAGCATCAAAGTGAAGGTTTTGATGTTAGTGTGAATGATGAACCATTTATGTTGAGAGACGTCAACACCACCAGCACCAACAACCATCACTACCCTCAACCTCTACCAGCACCACCAGAATCACCGCCATCATTACCAGCACCAATACTACCACCATTACCATCAGCACAACCATTACCAACGTCACCATTGCCAGCACCAATACTACCACCATTACCAGCACCAACACTACCACTATTACCAGCACCACCACCACCACCATTACCATCATCATTACCAGTACCACCACCATTACCATCACCATCATTACCACCACCATTACCATCATCCCTGACAAACAGTTCAAGGACATCACTGCCTCAACAACACTACTCTCACCTAAGCACTCACCTCAAACTTCTATTAATTACGTTATCGACGTTCAAAGGATTGTACCTCATTAACGCTGCATAATATGCCGCGCCACACTTACCACCACTTTCTTCTCTAGTTCACTAGAGCGTTGTTCGATTTTAAGGGATGGAGAACAGAGCCTTCACTATACCAGGTGCTGGAGCTTAACAGGATTTAACTGTTCACATATAATAATAACCATACGTTAATGCTTAATTTAGCATATACGCAAATGACAACCGCCAGACTTCAATGATTTTCTGGTAAGAAAATGATCGTGTATTGTGTTATACCAGCAACTTACCTTCCTCTCGTAATAAGTTGTGTGTATTGTACCAGCAACTTACCTTCCTCTCATAATAAGTTGTGTGTATTGTACCAGCAACTTACCTTCCTCTCATAATAAGTTGTGTGTATTGTACCAGCAACTTACCTTCCTCTCATAAGGAAAGAATTCACGTTACCACAAATTATTATGAATCTAAAATGCTACGGAACATTCCCCCTCCTATTCCCCCCCCCTCACACAAACTGCAAAACAAGCTTTCATTAAGACAATGTTTTGCTCGTCTCGAGTTCGTGAAGTTCAGAGATGACCGCTGCATCACAGGAAGGTCGGTCTTCATCGTGCATCATACCTGGAGACACCATCCCTGGGAGACTGGTCTTCACCGTGCATAATACCTGGAGACACACCATCCCTGGGAGACTGGTCTTCACAGTGCATCATGCCTGGAGACACACCATCCCTGGGAGACTGGTCTTCACCGTGCATCATACCTGGAGACACACCATCCCTGGGAGACTGGTCTTCACCGTGCATCATGCCTGGAGACACACCATCCCTGGGAGACTGGTCTTCACCGTGCATCATACCTGGAGACACACCATCCCTGGGAGACTGGTCTTCACAGTGCATAATACCTGGAGACACACCATCCCTGGGAGACTGGTCTTCACAGTGCATCATGCCTGGAGACACACCATCCCTGGGAGACTGGTCTTCACCGTGCATCATGCCTGGAGACACACCATCCCTGGGAGACTGGTCTTCACCGTGCATCATGCCTGGAGACACACCATCCCTGGGAGACTGGTCTTCACAGTGCATCATGCCTGGAGACACCATCGCTGGGAGACTGGTCTTCACTGTGCATCATGCCTGGAGACACCATCCCTGGGAGACTGGTCTTCACCGTGCATCATACCTGGAGACACACCATCCCTGGGAGACTGGTCTTCACAGTGCATCATGCCTGGAGACACACCATCCCTGGGAGACTGGTCTTCACCGTGCATCATGCCTGGAGACACACCATCCCTGGGAGACTGGTCTTCACCGTGCATCATGCCTGGAGACACACCATCCCTGGGAGACTGGTCTTCACCGTGCATCATGCCTGGAGACACACCATCCCTGGGAGACTGGTCTTCACCGTGCATCATGCCTGGAGACACACCATCCCTGGGAGACTGGTCTTCACCGTGCATCATACCTGGAGACACACCATCCCTGGGAGACTGGTCTTCACCGTGCATCATACCTGGAGACACCATCCCTGGGAGACTGGTCTTCACCGTGCATCATGCCTGGAGACACCATCGCTGGGAGACTGGTCTTCACTGTGCATCATGCCTGGAGACACCATCCCTGGGAGACTGGTCTTCACCGTGCATCATACCTGGAGACACACCATCCCTGGGAGACTGGTTTTCACCGTGCATCATACCTGGAGAGACACCATCCCTGGGAGACTGGTCTTCACCGTGCATCATACCTGGAGACACCATCCCTGGGAGACTGGTCTTCACCGTGCATCATACCTGGAGACACCATCCCTGGGAGACTGGTCTTCACCGTGCATCATGCCTGGAGAGACACCATCCCTGGGAGACTGGTCTTCACCGTGCATCATGCCTGGAGACACACCATCCCTGGGAGACTGGTCTTCACCGTGCATCATACCTGGAGACGCACCATCCCTGGGAGACTGGTTTTCACCGTGCATCATGCCTAGAGACACCATCCCTCGGAGACTGGTCTTCACCGTGCATCATACCTGGAGACGCACCATCCCTGGGAGACTGGTTTTCACCATGCATCATGCCTAGAGACACACCATCCCTGGGAGACCGGTCTTCATCGTGCATCATGCCTGGAGGCGCACCATCCCTGGGAGACTGGTTTTCACCGTGCATCATGCCTGGAGACGCACCATCCCTGGAAGACTGGTTTTCACCGTGCATCATGCCTAGAGACACACCATCCCTGGGAGACCGGTCTTCATCGTGCATCATGCCTGGAGACGCTGTGATGTAGTCCAGCTGGGCTTGTGAGGTCTCTGGGGAGACCTAATTTAACCAATTATATGGTCACACCTTGCCTTGGCAAACGTCTGTAGCCATGCCCACGTCTGAGGTCTTTTGTTCTTGACGCCTCAGACCTAGGCGTCAGGTCGTACACGTGGTTGTGGAGGGTGCTTGGACCACCATAAAAGCCCAAGGAAGAGCTGAGTAGGGAGATTCGAGCGGAGCTGGTGCTGGGGTGCAGAGCTTCTGAGCAGAGACTTCGAGCGGAGCTGCTGCTGGGGTGCAGGGCTCGGGAGAAGGCTGCTGAAGTCTCTGGAGGAGACTGTTGGAGGCATTGGGCAGAGTACTGGCTTGGCGCATTACTCGTGCTGTATAGGTCTTGGGACCTGTGGCTTAGTTCCTGTAGTGAACTGTCCTCTGTGCTATATTGTAAGTTATATTCATTTTCGTCAAGTTGATTGTATTTCCCTGTCTCACTGCTTATGTGTACCACCCCATTTATCTAAACCACAATAATGCTCTGTTCCCAAATATATTATTGTACAAAGACTTAATAATAAACTGTGTTTGAGTAGAATAGTAATATTCACTGTCCACCGTTATTTATTCTTTTTTCTTATATTTTATTATGTTTATATGAGTGAAGAATGGGCGAGGCATATGTTAGTAAGTAGTGTAGAGTTAATGAGAGTGTCGTGGTGGTCACCACTGACCTGTCATTACCTACCTACCTCCGCTAATCATCTCACTCCTACCACCTCGCCTGCCTCTCCCCTGCCTACATAATCCCCTTCTCCTATATTCCCCACTTATATCCGATTCAATCATTACCCCCCTAAATGACAACGCACCATCCCTGGGAGACTGGTTTTCACCGTGCATCATACCTGGAGACACCATCCCTGGGAGACTGGTCTTCACCGTGCATCATACCTGGAGAGACACCATCCCTGGGAGACTGGTCTTCACCGTGCATCATACCTGGAGAGACACCATCCCTGGGAGACTGGTCTTCACCGTGCATCATGCCTGGAGAGACACCATCCCTGGGAGACTGGTCTTCACCGTGCATCATGCCTGGAGAGACACCATCCCTGGGAGACTGGTCTTCACCGTGCATCATGCCTGGAGAGACACCATCCCTGGGAGACTGGTCTTCATCGTGCATCATGCCTGGAGACGCACCATCCCTGGGAGACTGGTTTTCACCGTGCATCATGCCTGGAGACACCATCCCTGGGAGACCGGTCTTCACCGTGCATCATGCCTGGAGACACACTATCCCTGGGAGACTGGCCTTCACCGTGCATCATGCCTGGAGAGACACCATCCCTGGGAGACTGGTCTTCATCGTGCATCATGCCTGGAGACGCACCATCCCTGGGAGACTGGTTTTCACCGTGCATCATGCCTGGAGACACACCATCCCTGGGAGACCGGTCTACACCGTGCATCATGCCTGGAGACGCACCATCCCTGGGAGACTGGTTTTCACCGTGCATCATGCCTGGAGACACACCATCCCTGGGAGACTGGTCTTCACCGTGCATCATGCCTAGAGACATACCATCTCTGGGAGACTGGTTTTCACCGTGCATAATACCTGGAGACACCATCCCTGGGAGACTGGTTTTCACCGTGCATCATACCTGGAGACACACCATCCCTGGGAGACTGGTCTTCACCGTGCATCATACCTGGAGACACCATCCCTGGGAGACTGGTCTTCACCGTGCATCATACCTGGAGACACCATCCCTGGGAGACTGGTCTTCACCGTGCATAATACCTGGAGACACCATCCCTGGGAGACTGGTCTTCACCGTGCATAATACCTGGAGACACCATCCCTGGGAGACTGGTCTTCACCGTGCATCATGCCTGGAGAGACACCATCCCTGGGAGACCGGTCTTCACCGTGCATCATGCCTGGAGACACACTATCCCTGGGAGACTGGCCTTCACCGTGCATCATGCCTGGAGAGACACCATCCCTGGGAGACTGGTCTTCACCGTGCATCATACCTGGAGACACACCATTCCTGGGAGACTGGTCTTCACCGTGCATCATGCCTGGAGACACACCATCCCTGGGAGACTGGCCTTCACCGTGCATCATGCCTGGAGAGACACCATCCCTGGGAGACCGGTCTTCACCGTGCATCATGCCTGGAGACACACTATCCCTGGGAGACTGGCCTTCACCGTGCATCATGCCTGGAGAGACACCATCCCTGGGAGACTGGTCTTCATCGTGCATCATGCCTGGAGACGCACCATCCCTGGGAGACTGGTTTTCACCGTGCATCATGCCTGGAGACACACCATCCCTGGGAGACCGGTCTACACCGTGCATCATGCCTGGAGACGCACCATCCCTGGGAGACTGGTCTTCACCGTGCATCATGCCTGGAGACACACCATCCCTGGGAGACTGGTCTTCAACGTGCATAAAACCTGGAGACACACCATCCCTGGGAGACTGGTCTTCACCGTGCATCATACCTGGAGACACACCATCCCTGGGAGACTGGTTTTCACCGTGCATAATACCTGGAGACACCATCCCTGGGAGACTGGTCTTCACCGTGCATCATGCCTGGAGACACACCATCCCTGGGAGACTGGTCTTCACCGTGCATCATACCTGGAGACACACCATCCCTGGGAGACTGGTCTTCACCGTGCATCATGCCTGGAGACACACCATCCCTGGGAGACTGGTCTTCACCGTGCATCATGCCTGGAGACACACCATCCCTGGGAGACCGGTCTTCACCGTGCATCATGCCTGGAGACACACCATCCCTGGGAAACTGGTCTTCACCGTGCATCATACCTGGAGACACACCATCCCTGGGAAACTGGTCTTCACCGTGCATCATACCTGGAGACACACCATCCCTGGGAGACCGGTCTTCACCGTGCATCATACCTGGAGACACACCATCCCTGGGAGACTGGTCTTCACTGTGCATCATACCTGGAGACACACCATCCCTGGGAGACTGGTCTTCACCGTGCATCATACCTGGAGACACACCATCCCTGGGAGACTGGTCTTCACCGTGCATCATACCTGGAGACACACCATCCCTGGGAGACTGGTCTTCACCGTGCATCATACCTGGAGACACACCATCCCTGGCAGACCAAGTGTTGCAGTAGACACCAGGGACACACTGCTGCACTACGCTACACTGAACTTAAATATTTCATCAGTTTACCTAAATATACACACACTCCCTCACACGGTACACATCTACTAGACCAGTGATTCTCAACCAGAGGTAAATTTACCCCTTAGGGGTAAAAAATTACATGGCAAGGGGTAAATATTTGATGGAAAAAACTTGAATAACTTATTTTTTCTGACCTTGCTTTTTCTGTCCCTTTATGATGGCGATAAATTTTTTGTATGGACGGGGGTAAATGGAGAAATATATCAAGCCGGAGGTGGTTAATGGTGGATGAAAAGTTGAGAATCCCTGTACTAGACCTATTTACAGTAAGTGTATATTTATGGCCTTCAAATTCAGTGCTAGTGGGAAAAACTTTCAACCTTGTGGATAAAGAACTTAAGTAAAGAACATTAGGTAAAGAAAGAAGGTACGTATCCCTTATGCACTAAGATGCTTTAAATACACGGGTCACTCACTCAGATTTAAGGGAACCAGTTTTGGAAATATTTGATGAAGCGCTAAACCTAAATGGGTCATTTAGCGTCTGGGGAAGGGAACAAGGTTGGATACGAGGAAGGGGAGGGTGGCTTCAGTTCCTCGGATCAAGCATGTTTCACCAGCATCAAAGCATCCTCCACTTGAAGCTGTGCTGATCCCTGAGGTGTTTACCTGCGTCATGCCAACACTTCACTGACAGTAAACATGTTGACTTAAAATCGTATAAACACGATTGCAGACAAACCACTGAACTCGCCATGGGTTCAATCCCCGTCCGTTCCGTGGTTGGTACAGATGTTAGCGACAGTAATACACTGATACAGTGATACTTACATGTGACTGTCCAGCAGAGTCTAGTATCTCTAAGGCCAGCGTTTCTCCGTCAATGACAGCCATGTGTGGGTAGATCCGCTCCAGGCATGGGTCATACTCCCCGATATACCTCCTGGTGATATATCTTACTACCAAAGCTGCAGGGAGAACAGAGGGGAGAAGATGGGAGGTTAGTAGGAGACAAGTGTGAGGGGAGGCCAATCTAATACTAGTTTTCTCCTCTAAACTCTTAGTAGTCTCACAGCACTTGGGAAATGGCAGGTAATTAGAGGATGGTAGCTGCAAATCCTTAGAACTAGAGCACTTCAACATAAAGGTACCTTCCTAGAAGGTAACTAGTGATAAGGTTAGAAGTTTCAATCACTACGTTATAATGGTGAAAAAAGGGTCCTGAACCTTGTGTAATGACGTCTCTAATTTGTGGGAGAGTTAGTCAAGTTTCTTTATTGGAGTTTAAATTGTTTTCTGGCTAACTCTGGCATTTACTACCCTTCAACAAAGTAATCACACCTCTCCAAAGGTGATATAACAGTACTAAAGTGATGCAATAAAGCAGTGGTGACAAAATAAAGACGTTAATAAAGAAAAAGTGAGAGCGAAGATGACAAAGAAAATGGATCAAGAAAGTCATGGATTGATTTCCTACTTTGGTCACAATGGGCCCTTATCAGGATATACTTGTGTTTCCGGCGTCTACCACAATCTTGTGGAGATAGGGAGCTGGAGACAATTATTTGTGGTTATAACCTTCGCAAGCTTGAGAGGAATAAAATATGATCTTTCAGGAAGAAAAAAAAAAAAAAAAGCTAAGCTCAACGTCTCGTGAAGCTATAATAAAAAAAGCCGCACTTGGGAGACTGGTTAAGAGGTCAGTGTGACTGGTTAATGGTCCGAGTCAGACCAAAACGTCATCACAAGTTTCAGACTCCTTAGTGCGGGTTATTTGCGTATTCCAGCCACGATATTTTGCGACCTTATTCTCGTGCTTCTGGTCTGAAACTAGACAACGAGGCAGTTAACATCTAACTCCAGATCCTTTCAACTGAAGGTTCGACTTGGCTTTGGGCTGCGTTAGTGCCAATTTATCGAGTTCTACTGAACATGGGTAAGATCTCCCCTCCCTTCCCAATTCCTAGCTTCCATTCTCTAGCT
The DNA here is from genome assembly GCF_038502225.1 of Cherax quadricarinatus. Lineage (NCBI taxonomy): Eukaryota > Metazoa > Arthropoda > Malacostraca > Decapoda > Parastacidae > Cherax > Cherax quadricarinatus. The sequence goes on along the minus strand of NC_091371.1, from coordinate 18,437,310 downwards.
TCTTACATTTCAAGGCTACTAATATTTCTTGCTAGGTCTTCCTGCTGACGAGTGAAGATCCAATATAAAATTTATTTATAGGTGACATCCTAAGTTAGAGGACTTCAAGGATGTTGTGGCGAACTTTTTTTCCACACGAGTGCTGTTGTTGTCACTCTCAGACACTACCGCCGGCACTCGTGTCGCCACGAGCTCAGTGCCAGTATTGACCCTATTACCAGTATCATAACATCGTCACGAGTACCAGACACGTGAAACACCTGAGTATCAGGTGTTGCCCACGTGTACTTCATGCTGGTATTGTTTACCATTTTTTGTAATGATATAAGTACCAGTGTCATTGCTGATACCAGTACCTGTACCAGCACTGGCACTATTACTAGTATCATTTACAGAACCGGCACCAGTATCACTGCCAATACTAGCACCTGTATTGATTCAAGTTCCCTTACTTCCGGAAAGCCCTAAACCCGTTAAGGGTCATGCAGGACCGAGTTAGGTTCAAAGCTTATCGACTTGACGTGGATAATTACGTCCTCATTTCACGAGTGTTCTAACAGTTAGCAAGACTAATACCTATATTAAATTATTATATCCACAGAGAGGTATAAACATAAGGACGGAGGGACACACACACACACACACACACACACACACACACCCCAGAGCTAATATGAGTGACCAGAGAGCCATAACTTCCGTCTAGAGGTTAATATATAATCTCCTGCAGACTATTTATTACTTAAGAGGGGCTGTGGTGCTCCGTTAGTGTGTGGCACCAGCAGCAACAGCCAGACTGATCAGGGTTATCGCCCGGTCTCCTGGAGTGAGACTAGCTCGCGGCGGCCATGATCCAAAGAAACTTCTATATCTTACACATTTAATTCTTGAACAAAATAACTTGAGAAAAGAACTTTACATGGACCTAGAAAACTCACCTTTACTAATGAAGGAATTTTAGACAAGAGGAACCCAGAAAAATTTGAACTCTCTTCTAAAGGATCCCAATGGAAATAAGTCACCCTGATGTTTTGGGTTCTCCTAGGTTCTCTGCTATGTATGATAATCTATGTAACTATTTGTGTATACCTGAATAATCTTAAGTGTTAATATCTGTGAGGTAATAAAGTGTGATAGTTCATTTTTACACATGCTAATACACCTTTGGTGAGTTTTTAAATAGGATAATTACTATTCATATTAGGTACTATCTGGGAAGCCCATAACGTGTATATCATTTCTGATCAGAACTAAAGCTGTTATAAGACCTTAGAGAAAATAAAACCCATAATACTGATGCTTATATTACTGACAATATCGAGTCGAGAAACTTCGATGCGCTGGTGATGAATCTGAGCTGGTCTAGCCTAACACGTGGTCTAGCCTAACACGTGGTCTAGCCTAACACGTGGTCTAGCCTAACACGTAACATCTGTGAAGTCTTATCATCAATACTTTGCTTATTTATGATTGAAGAACCACATGATGTAGGTTACCTGACAATCAGATATATTATGAATAGATATTAAGTGTGGTGCATGCAATGATAAAACAAACTATATTAACATTCATGGTGTGCGCGTGCATTATATATATATACATTATATATATATATATATATATATATATATATATATATATATATATATATATATATATATATATATATATATATATATATAGATATATATATATATAATGTCGTGCCGAATAGGCAGAACTTCCTATCTTGGCTTAAATAGCAACGCTCATCTTGCCATATAGGACAAGCGAAAATTTGTGTATGCAATAATTTCGCCAAAATCATTCTGAACCTAACGAAAAAAATATATTTCACTGTGTTTGTTTAGTATTAAATTATTGTAAACAAATCTAAAATATATGTAGTTGGGTTAGGCTAAAATAAACTGTTCTTGTTATAATAAGGTTAGATAAGTTTTCTAAGATTCTTTTGGTGCAAAATTTAAAAATTTTACATTAACATTAATGAAAAAAATATATCTTTAAACGTATAAGAGAAAATTTTAGAAAGGACTTAATTTTAAATGAGTTCTTGCTAACTGACCAGTTTTACATATTCGGCACGACATATATAAAGTACAGAAAAGTTGACAGCAGTAGATATGTGAAGACTATGTAATCAGTCCATCACCTTTCAAGACGTAGTTTTGAGATGGTCATCATCTAGGGTGTTCCACCCAGTGTAGACTGACATACAAGAGCGGGCCAGTCACCCACACAGAAATAACAAATTTCCATACAATCATACAAACATTTAAATCACAGTTTTCAGGCTTTTTCACTTGTGTTGAGTATGGCTCTCCTGCACCAGTGTCCAGCAGTAGTCAGATATCAAACCTATCAGATTTCCCGGATACATTTTCTCTGTGGTGGCTGTCTTAGGGAAGTCGTTCACCATGGGTTTCTATTTCAGTGTCCCAAAACTAGTTAGAAACAGGTTTTTAGACGTAAACTGAAAGCATTGTTGGCCAGAGTAATCAATAATACTGATACTTGGGTCATTTCTTAAAATATTGATAATTATGATAATATACATGCAAGTGTAACTGCTACAAAAGAAACTACAATCTGCTGAATTCATTATATTACACAGTACCTCTGTTCAAATCCCTGTCCATTTCACTGTTTATTCGACGACATCGTTCATCGCAGATTGCACGGAAAGGGAGTCCGTCTCGTGCAGGTGTCTCAAATTTAACCTACCCAACATCTCCCCCAGACTCCACCCTATATATACACCCAAGTAGATCAGTTTGTGCCTGGTATGGGGAACCCGTTTAACTGAAAAAACGAAGATTTTGAGCATACAGTACCTGGGAGAACTGGAGGTAATCATATTTGATCCAAGAAAGAGGAGAGTAGCTACAGTTCCTCGGATCGACAAGTCCTTCGCCAGCCTCTAGGCTTCCCTCTTGAAAGTTAAATATGGAGTTACTCTAGTGATAGCAGATTGTAGTTACTCTAGTGGTAGTAGTATTTTTATTGTAGTTACTCTAGTGGTAGTAGTATATACTTGTTCCAGTTTATTGAAACGATCATAATTTTCAAAAATATGACTAAATTATTTGTCGATTTTGTACTGAAATTCGTTCTACCATACACGACGACTGATGCAAGATTAGCATGCTAACCTTCCTAGTCTGAATCTTAAGCCAACATGGTAGAGTGGTTAGTAAACTGGCCTCAGTTTTAATACGCTTGCCATGGACTCACGAGTCGAGTTCACTACTAATATATGTCAATGTATTCTTGTCTTCCCCTCGTTAAGCCTACGGAGAGGACCTACCTGACTTGCCGACGCCAGACTGTCCCAGAACCAGGATCCTGAGAGGCCGGGGTCGTCCCAGTCCTATCTTGCTGAGTGCTGATTTAGGAGATTTTGGTGATGACATCTCTGGCTCAGCTTCTTCACGTTCGTGTTTACTGTTGGCCACCACAACCAGGACCTTCTATATCCGAACCTCCACCCCCTCAGCGCGTCCAGTAGGCAAGTTAGTGATGAAATGATGTTTCTTGCACTGTTAGGGTGTTAACAAGAAACTAGTGAAATTCTTTATTAATATGGACTCATCAGTCCATGCTAATAATAATAATAGAAGCTTGCTTAAGTTAAACACCGGACTTCATACACTACAGAACAAAGTACTGAACATTAACACTGGATTCAATCAATACTTTTCATACTGTAATCTCTATTCTCAGCTCGCGTAGAATTCCCTTCACAAGAGTTTACTGCAGCAGTCCTGGAATCCCACCGCCTTCAAAGATACTCACAAATGTTTTGAACCACAAATCTTTGTTTACGTGCGTCTCATCCCTCACCAAACTGAGGGATGCAGGAGGAGCCTTAATGCTGACCTCCATAAGGCTTACCTGACAGCCTTACATTCTAGTTAGTGATCAGTGTCTGTGCATTCGAGTCTGCTGACATGCTGTATTTCTGAAAAAAAAAAAAAAGAATGCATTAAACATTTTTTGTGAAAATGGAAAAAAAAAATTGTAATTATGCAGATGTTAAGCAAAATTTAACTAAAATGGATTAAAATGGATTATGAAATGCGGAGTCCCACATAAGTCATAAATTACAACATTAATAAATTGCGAATTTATCTGGTCGCAAAATACTCTACACATTAAGCACTTCATAATTGTTCCGGGTGTTAAATCTGCCAAAATCGAGTAAAGTTGCAGCGAGGAGGATGCCAAAAGAGCAAAAGAGAATTTGAAGTGTAGAAATTAGAACACTATGTGGGGGTTATAAAAGGTATTCAAAGGGCAGAGGAGCTCAGGTTGTTTGGGCATTTAGAGGATATTGCAGAATAGGATGACCAGAAGGGTGTATAAACCCTGGATGGAGAGGAGGGTAGGTGTCATCCCAGAAGTGATTAAGGATGGTCCGTTACCATCAGAATAGTGGATTCCAAACGATCGTAGAGGGGACGGTTGAGGAACCTTGGATAGAGCGGACAGTCTGACAACCCTGTGGGCTGGAGTTGCCACCAGATGGCGGGCAGGTGGTCTAGGCCTTGTGACAGGAATTACCAAATGCTGGTATAGCATGCTTGCTGTTTAGGAATTTAAGTGGTAACTGCTTTAACAGGCAGCAGGCATGTGCCGTGCATGTTAGTTTAATATGTTTATTATGCACCCCATACCCATCCTGTGGGCGGTAGTCAAAAGATTAGAGGTACATAATGGGTCCAGGCTCAAGAAATCGTAATGGTCTAGTGGCTAACGCGACGGGCTGGAGTTTTGAGACTATGACCGCGGGTTCAATCCCGGCCGGGGGTATGGTTTATGGGTCCAGGGACTGGACTCCAAACATGTTAGATGAGGGTGAATAGATACACCGTTTTAAGAGTCTGACGTGCTGCTGGAGTGTCAGTAAGGCAGCATTTCTGAAGGTATTCAGGTCCGGTTGGACTAGTCCTATTTTTTTTTTTTTATTATCACACTGGCCGATTCCCACCAAGGCAGGGTGGCCCGAAAAAGAAAAACTTTCACCATCATTCACTCCATCACTGTCTTGCCAGAAGGGTGCTTTACACTACAGTTTTTAAACTGCAACATTAACACCCCTCCTTCAGAGTGCAGGCACTGTACTTCCCATCTCCAGGACTCAAGTCCGGCCTGCCGGTTTCCCTGAATCCCTTCATAAATGTTACTTTGCTCACACTCCAACAGCACGTCAAGTATTAAAAACCATTTGTCTCCATTCACTCCTATCAAACACGCTCATGCATGCCTGCTGGAAGTCCAAGCCCCTCGCACACAAAACCTCCTTTACCCCCTCCCTCCAACCTTTCCTAGGCCGACCCCTACCCCGCCTTCCTTCCACTACAGACTGATACACTCTTGAAGTCATTCTGTTTCGCTCCATTCTCTCTACATGTCCGAACCACCTCAACAACCCTTCCTCAGCCCTCTGGACAACAGTTTTGGTAATCCCGCACCTCCTCCTAACTTCCAAACTACGAATTCTCTGCATTATATTCACACCACACATTGCCCTCAGACATGACATCTCCACTGCCTCCAGCCTTCTCCTCGCTGCAACATTCATCACCCACGCTTCACACCCATATAAGAGCGTTGGTAAAACTATACTCTCATACATTCCCCTCTTTGCCTCCAAGGACAAAGTTCTTTGTCTCCACAGACTCCTAAGTGCACCACTCACTCTTTTTCCCTCATCAATTCTATGATTCACCTCATCTTTCATAGACCCATCCGCTGACACGTCCACTCCCAAATATCTGAATACGTTCACCTCCTCCATACTCTCTCCCTCCAATCTGATATTCAATCTTTCATCACCTAATCTTTTTGTTATCCTCATAACCTTACTCTTTCCTGTATTCACCTTTAATTTTCTTCTTTTGCACACCCTACCAAATTCATCCACCAATCTCTGCAACTTCTCTTCAGAATCTCCCAAGAGCACAGTGTCATCAGCAAAGAGCAGCTGTGACAACTCCCACTTTGTGTGTGATTCTTTATCTTTTAACTCCACGCCTCTTGCCAAGACCCTCGCATTTACTTCTCTTACAACCCCATCTATAAATATATTAAACAACCACGGTGACATCACACATCCTTGTCTAAGGCCTACTTTTACTGGGAAAAAATTTCCCTCGTCTAGTCCTAATGGTAAGAAAATACAGTAACTGCTCTCTGGAGGGGTGGGGATGTTGTCCGGAGGCTCATTTGAATTGTGTTGTCGACTATTGAAGGAATGATGCTAAATATTTTTTTTTATATACGTATTTTTTTTTTTTGGGGGGGGAGGGGGGGTCACCCTACCGAATAAAAAAAATAACTTTTCAGATCAAAATTTACTGTTGGTCAAACAGCAAGGTCATGCAGCTGCACCACCACCACGAGATATACCACTAAAAACATTAAATATCGTCATCAATGGCATAAGCCGACAAGAGGCAATTTTAAAAGGCACATTTACCAGGGAAGACTATACGAGGTTCCACGTAGAAGACCCCACAATGGTGCTTCATCAAGTACCACCGAGGGTCAAACTTCCTATAATACAGGTTTTCCCCATCTAAAGCCCTCTAGCATTCTTATATCCGGCACTGGACTTCTTGGTTACTTTAAAACGTCATCAATGTCAGGAACTATCGCTCTCAGACTGGCTGCAACAAGCGTGTGGAGCAGCCTCTCAACCTGGAATAATTATAATAATCAAAATCAACCTGGAATAAAAAGTTGTAGTGTACGACCAAGTGCTTCTCACATTCAAGACCACTGCGCCCAACACAATAAGAGATAAATTCATGATGTCGCTTAACTTGGCTAAAAAGCTATAAATACTCCTGGTCCAGATTAAAACAGGAAAAACAAACATACGAACTTGGTGTAACACGTACCGGAAAACTACAAGTACCATACCGGCTCTTTGGACCGTTCAGGGAATATTTTTCATTATTTTTAAATAAATATATACTAGCATACAAATGTATTAATATATTGATGAAAGACAGTTTTAGACAATATTTACATATATAAATGCATGCAAATAGTTATAAAATTGCAAAAATAAATCAGAAATTGCACGAAATCTTTAAATTATATATTTATCTAAATTTCTCAAGTGAAGGACGGGTAGGCCAGTGGAAGGCCTCGATCAGGTGACCAAAAGTTCCAGTGGCAGGTCATCATATGACAGACCCGCGTCAGTGGAGCCTGTTTCATGAATAATCTTGCCTGTCAAAAAAATTATATGCATCAATAAAAGGAGTTTAGACAAATTAGACACATGTGCAACTCTTGGGTATCTTTACTGAGGAAACGTTTCGCCACACAGTGGCTTCATCAGTCCATACAAAGGAGAATCGTGAAGAACAGGAGGAGAATGAGAATGAGGTAATCAGTCCCTCAACCTTGAGTCGATGTGGTCTGTCCATCAATCTTCACCAGCGTCAAGGACCATTTAGGTACTCTCTGCATGACGTTCAGACAACCGCGGGAACTAAGAAGCCAGGAAGACCATTCAGCCTCTCGCTTCATGACGTTCCCTACATATCAAGCCCAAAACACTGCGATGCCCTCAAATAACGTGATAAACAATATAGCCTGGAACCACTGTCCAATCTTGCTGGAGTCGAGGCTCGCCTGTAAGTTGTGCTCCACACGTGACAGCATCCATGACTAAATGAGTGTGCCAGGTGTGCAAGGTCACATACTGCCTCTCTCACACCAGTAACCGCTTAATATCCTTCATACATTACCTGGAGTTTACCGGGAGTTCCGGGGGTCAACGCCCCCGCGGCCCGGTCTGTGACCAGGCCTCCTGATCAACCAGGCTGTTGCTGCTGGCTGCACGCAAACCAACGTACGAGCCACAGCCCGGCTGATCAGGAACTGACTTTAGGTGCTTGTCCAGTGCCAGCTTGAAGACTGCCAGGGGTCTGTTGGTAATCCCCCTTATGTATGCTGGGAGGCAGTTGAACAGTCTCGGGCCCCTGTCACGTGCTAGTGACACCCCTGCTTTTCATTGGGGGGATGTTGCATCGTCTGCCAAGTCTTTTGCTTTCGTAGCGAGTGATTTTCGTGTGCAAGTTCGGTACTAGTCCCTCTAGGATTTTCCAGGTGTATATAATCATGTATCTCTCCCTCCTGCGTTCCAGCGAATACAGGTTTAGGAACCTCAAGCGCTCCCAGTAATTGAGGTGTTTTATCTCCGTTATGCGCGCCGTGAAGGTTCTCTGTACATTTTCTAGGTCAGGAATTTCACCTGCCTTGAAAGGTGCTGTTAGTGTGCAGCAATATTCCAGCCTAGATAGAACAAGTGACCTGAAGAGTGTCATCATGGGCTTGGCCTCCCTAGTTTTGAAGGTTCTCATTATCCATCCTGTCATTTTTCTAGCATAATTCTTTTCTAACACATTCCCATAATTGATGCACTAAATTAGTTTATTACTTTATTCCATGAAATCTGCAGTCATTTGCAATACTAAATTTGTCATAGCTATTTTCGTGTATTTTTTATAACACTATTGATATTTTTATCAAATATTAACAAAGTTCTTCACTAGTCCTGAGTCCTCTTTGGGACACATGCAAAATGCATCATATTTCGAAATGTACAACAGATGGAAAAACGTTGAAGAGCAAAACATGTCTTAGAAAGAGCTAAATAATCACGTTTAAAAAGGATTTAGAAATCCATCCTTAAAATTCATGCTGAATATTAAATGCCAGTGTCCAACGATGCTTGGAGAGGACTGGTGCGTCGACGGAGGTCTGGTGCGTGGAGTGTGGTGTTACAGTGATGGACATCGCTGGTGTAAGGAGAACCTTGTGGTCTTACTGTCGTTAAGGGACCACGTGATCCCTCCCCTGGCTGGCTGGATCTCTGGCTGTAGGAGTCTACTGAATTAAGGATGCAAATACCTTCCGGTACATCATTGGTAAAAACTTGCATCCCGCAATTGATCGATCTCTCTTAACTGAGAGAATATGTTAAGACAAATATATGATAGATAAACTAGCAGGCGACAGTAGCACCTGCCTAGCATGATACACTAGCAGGCGACAGTAGCACCTGCCTAGCATGATACACTAGCAGGCGACAGTAGCACCTGCCTAGCATGATACACTAGCAGGCGACAGTAGCACCTGCCTAGCATGATACACTAGCAGGCGACAGTAGCACCTGCCTAGCATGATACACTAGCAGGCGACAGTAGCACCTGCCTAGCATGATACACTAGCAGGCGACAGTAGCACCTGCCTAGCATGATACACTAGCAGGCGACAGTAGCACCTGCCTAGCATGATACACTAGCAGGCGACAGTAGCACCTGCCTAGCATGATACACTAGCAGGCGACAGTAGCACCTGCCTAGCATGATACACTAGCAGGCGACAGTAGCACCTGCCTAGCATGATACACTAGCAGGCGACAGTAGCACCTGCCTAGCATGATACACTAGCAGGCGACAGTAGCACCTGCCTAGCATGATACACTAGCAGGCGACAGTAGCACCTGCCTAGCATGATACACTAGCAGGCGACAGTAGCACCTGCCTAGCATGATACACTAGCAGGCGACAGTAGCACCTGCCTAGCATGATACACTAGCAGGCGACAGTAGCACCTGCCTAGCATGATACACTAGCAGGCGACAGTAGCACCTGCCTAGCATGATACACTAGCAGGCGACAGTAGCACCTGCCTAGCATGATACACTAGCAGGCGACAGTAGCACCTGCCTAGCATGATACACTAGCAGGCGACAGTAGCACCTGCCTAGCATGATACACTAGCAGGCGACAGTAGCACCTGCCTAGCATGATACACTAGCAGGCGACAGTAGCACCTGCCTAGCATGATACACTAGCAGGCGACAGTAGCACCTGCCTAGCATGATACACTAGCAGGCGACAGTAGCACCTGCCTAGCATGATACACTAGCAGGCGACAGTAGCACCTGCCTAGCATGATACACTAGCAGGCGACAGTAGCACCTGCCTAGCATGATACACTAGCAGGCGACAGTAGCACCTGCCTAGCATGATACACTAGCAGGCGACAGTAGCACCTGCCTAGCATGATACACTAGCAGGCGACAGTAGCACCTGCCTAGCATGATACACTAGCAGGCGACAGTAGCACCTGCCTAGCATGATACACTAGCAGGCGACAGTAGCACCTGCCTAGCATGATACACTAGCAGGCGACAGTAGCACCTGCCTAGCATGATACACTAGCAGGCGACAGTAGCACCTGCCTAGCATGATACACTAGCAGGCGACAGTAGCACCTGCCTAGCATGATACACTAGCAGGCGACAGTAGCACCTACCCGGAGGTTATTCCGGGGATCAACGCCCCCGCGGCCCGGTCCATGACCAGGCCTCCCGATGGATCAAGGCCTGATCAACTAGGCTGTTACTGCTGGTCGCACGCAGTCCAACGTACGAGCCACAGCCCGGCTGATCCGGCACTGACTTTAGGTATCTGTCCAGCTCTCGAAGGCAGCCAGCGGTTTATTGGCAATTCCCCTAATGCTTGATGGGAGGCTGTTGAACAGTTTTGGGCCCCGGACACTTATGGTGTTTTCCCTTAGTGTACCAATGGCGCCCCTACTTTTTATTGGGGGCATTTTGCATCGCCTGCCCAGTCTTTTACTTTCGTAGGGAGTGATTTCTGTGTGGAGATTTGGGACCATTCCTTCCAAGATTTTCCAAGTGTAGATTATGATATATCTCTCCCTCCTGCGTTCCAACGAGTACAAGTCAAGTGCTTCCAAGCGTTCCCAGTAGTTAAGGTGCTTGACAGAACTTATACGTGCAGTAAAGGATCTCTGTACACTCTCTAGATCTGCGATTTCACCTGCTTTGAATGGAGATGTTAATGTACAGCAGTATTTCAGCCTAGAGAGAACAAGTGATTTGAAAAGGATCATCATGGGCTTGGCATCTCTCGTTTTGAAAGTTCATTATCCATCCTATCATTTTCTTTGCACGTGCGATCGTGGCACTGTTGTGATCCTTGAAAGTGAGATCCTTAGACATTACTACTCCCAGGTCCCTTACATTATTTTTCCGCTCTATTGTATGGCCGGAGTCAGTAGTATACTCTGTTCTAGTTATTATCTCCTCCAGTTTTCCATAACGTAGTTGGAATTTGTCCTCATTGAACATCATATTGTTTACAGTTGCTCACTGGAAAACTTTGTTTGTATCTTCTTGGAGGTTAACCGCGTCCTCAGCAGATGACAGCCTCATGCAGATCCTAGTATCATCCGCAAAGGATGATACGGTGCTGTGGTGTATATCTCTGTTTATGTCTGATATGAGGATAAGGAATAAGATGGGGGCGAGTACTGTGCCTTGTGGAACAGAGCTCTTCACTATGGCAGCCTCCGATTTAACTCTGTTGACCACTACTCTTTGTGTTCGATTTGTTAGGAAGTTGAAGATCCATCTCCCCACTTTCCCAGTTATTCCTTTAGCACGTATTTTATGGGCTATTACGCCATGATCGCATTTGTCAAATGCTTTTGCAAAGTCTGTGTATATTACATCTGCATTCTGATTTTCTTCCAGTGCATCCAAGGCCATGTCATAGTGATCCAGTAGTTGTGAGAGGCAGGAGCGACCTGCCCTGAGCCCATGTTGCCCTGGATTGTGCAGATTTTGGGAATCCAGGTTATTTGCAATCCTGCTTCTTAGCACTCTTTCAAAGATTTTTATGATGTGGGACGTCAGAGCTATTGGTCTATAGTTCTTAGCTAATGCTTTGCTGCCACCTTTATGGAGTGGGGCTATATCCGTTGTTTTAAGTGACTGGAATTTCACCCATGTCCAAGCTCCTCCTCCATAGTGTACTTAGGGCACGCGAGAGGGGTTTCTTGCAGTTCTTAATGAAAACAGAGTTCCACGAGTCTGGGCCCGGGGCTGAGTGCATAGGCATGTTGTCAATGGCTTTTTCGAAATCTATCGGAGTTAGGGTAATGTCGGAAATCTGGCATACATTTATGGAGTTTTGAGGCTCATTCATGAAGAAATCATTTGGGTCGTCGATCCTCAGACCGATTAGTGGTTCACTAAACACAGTCGTACTGGGATTTCAATATTTCACTCATTTCCTTGTTGTCATCTAAGTCCCATCCTGTCTGAGTAAGGGCCCGATACTAGATGTGGTATTTGCTTTGTTTTTGGCATATGAAAAGAAATATTTTGAATTTCTTTCAATTTCACTAATAGCTTTAAGCTCCTCCTGCCTCTCCTGGTTCCTGTAAGAGTCATTTAGCTTAAGTTCGATAGTTTCCACTTCCCTGGTCAGCGCCTCCTTTCGTGTATCAGATATTCTAGCACTCCTGAGGAGCTCAGCGACTCTTCGTAGTCTTCTGTAGAGGGAGCGTCTTTTTCTCTCCAGTTTACTCCTGCTCTTCTTCTTTCTTAGGGGAATATGCCTAGAACATGCTTCGGCTACCAGGAAGTTGATCCTTTCAAGGCACTGGTTTGGATCCATGTCATTTAAGATATCTTCCCAACATGTTTCGTTTAGGACATGGTTTACCTGGTCCCAGTTGATGTTCTTATTGTTGAAGTTGTATTTTGTGAAGACACCTTCACAGGTACATGCATTCTGCTGATCAGGACCCCTATGCATGTACGTCTGGACTTCGATTAGATTGTGATCGGAATTAGTTGTTTTTGATATTCTTATGTCTCTTATCAGGTCCTCATTATTTGTGAAGATAAGGTCAAGTGTGTTTTCTAGTCTTGTTGGCTCCACTATCTGCTGGCTTAAGGTGTGTTTTTCGCAGAGACTTAGTAGCTCATGTGTGTGTGTGTGTGTGACCTTTCATCTGCGCTACCTCCGGGGATTGTTTCAGCTATAACATTATTTGCTACATTCTTCCATTTTGTATGCCTTAGGTTGAAATCACCAAACAGTAAGATGTTTGGGGATGGAGCTGGAAGGTTTTCCAAACAGTAATCAATTTTCAGTAGCTGTTCCTTGAACTGTTGTGAGGTTGCATCTGGTGGCTTGTATACAACCACAATGACTAGGTTTTGGTTCTCGATCTTTATTGATAGAACTTCAACTACCTCATTTGTGGTGTTCAGCAACTCCGTGCAGATGAGGGACTCTGACATACAGGCCAACCCCCCCTTGTTGCCTGTTCATTCTGTCGCATCTAAAAAGGTTGTAACCACTTATCCATATTTCACTGTCAAAGTGATCTTTTGTGCGAGTCTCTGTGAAGGCTGCAAACATTGCATTAGACTCCTCTAGAAGTCCACTGATAAAAGGTATTTTGTTGTTGGTGGATGGCTTAAGGCCCTGTATATTAGCAAATATGAACGAGGTTGTATTCTGTGTTTGTTGGGGGGATTTTGTTATCATGCCTAGCATGATACACTAGCAGGTGACAGTAGCACCTGCCTAGCATGATACACTAGCAGGTGATAGTAGCACCTGCCTAGCATGATACAGTAGCACCTGCCTAGCATGGTACAGTAGCACCTGCCTAGCATGATACACAAGCAGGTGATAGTAGCACCTGCCTAGCACGATACACAAGCAGGTGATAGTAGCACCTGCCTAGCATGATACACAAGCAGGTGATAGTAGCACCTGCCTAGCATGATACACAAGCAGGTGATAGTAGCACCTGCCTAGCATGATACACAAGCAGGTGATAGTAGCACCTGCCTAGCATGATACACAAGCAGGTGATAGTAGCACCTGCCTAGCACGTGCTAGTTAACCTACTACACTGCTCCTGTATTCATATCTTTCTAAAGTATTACAATCATGGGGAAGCGCTAAGTCCATCCCTGCCATACAGCAGCAGGATAATAGATTTAATTGTAAGTGGACGGAATGCCAACTGTTCTGACGAAGACGTCTTCAGTATCAACGTCTTTCCCAGCTTCTTTCAAAGTGTCTTGTGTAATATTTAATACATTTAAAGAGATGGTTCAACTTTATACTGTGTAATTCATTGGTTATTACTAAAAATTAATAGTAATTTTCTTAAGACCCACCACTCCTAGGTGTGACACTACCCCTGCCTGTGGCACACAACACCCCTGGCTGTAGCACTACCCCTGGCTGTGACACGCCACCTGGCTGTGACACACCACCCCCCTGGCTGTGACACACACCGCCCCCCCCCCTGGCTGTGACACACACCGCCCCCCCTGGCTGTGACACACCACCCCCTTGGCTGTGACACACACCACCCCCCTGGCTGTGACACACCACCCCCTTGGCTGTGACACACACCGCCCCCCCCCCCCTGGCTGTGACACACACCGCCCCCCCCCCTGGCTGTGACACACACCGCCCCCCCCTGGCTGTGACACACACCGCCCCCCTGGCTGTGACACTACACTGCTCACACACACACCAAGGTCACATCACCAGAAAATAAAATTGTGGTGAAGGAATTTGATACGGACACCAGCAAGTTCGTAGTCCTTCACAGAGAACTCGCGAGAATGTGGGGGGAAAGGGGGAGGGAATAAGAAATAAGGGATGGCTGTCCTGCCCCACAGGCTGTGATGGCCCTCTGAAGAAGATTGAGAGGACAGAAGCTGCAAATCCTACTGAAGGATTTATTTGTTTAATCTCCCACCCCATCATATTTTTATTTCTCTAACATCTGGGATTATCGTTGTGAATCTCTGCACCATCTCCAGTTTCTTGACGTACTTTATAAAGTTTGGGTTCCCTAGTGGTGCTGCATACTCAATGATGGGTCTGATACGTGTCGTATATAAGGTTATGAGCGACTCAAGATTCCTAAACATTAATCTTGAATTCGCCAGACGCGCATTCGCTTCAGAGGTTATTCTAACTGTAGTTCGTTAATCGATATACTCTGCATTTTGGCTACCGCTAGGTACTAGCTACTAACGGTAGCTAAAATGGCGAAATACTGCTAGGTACTAGCGGTAGGCAAAATACCAAGTATATCGACAAACGCACTACCATCACAATAACCTCTAAAGCGAATGCGAATCTGGCGTATTCCAGATTAACTTTTAGGAAACTGAGTCGCTCATAATCTTATATAGACACATATCAGGCCCATCATTGAGTATGCAGCACCACTAGGAAACCCAAACTTTATAGAGTACGTCAAGAAACTGGAGATGGTGCCGAGATTAGCAACGATAATCCCGGATGTTAGAGTAATAAACTACGAGGGGAGATTAAACTAAATCTGACTGACTACATTAGAGGCTAGATGCATCAGTGGAAACACAACAGTAACGTACAAAATTAACAGGACTTTACAGGGTAGACAAGACTATTTATAATGGCGCCTTCTCTGTCTTCTTACACTCCTCCATATCTTATCTTACGCTTTCTCTTTCTCATCCTCTCCTCGTGGCAATCATGAATAGAAATGAAATCGAGACAAACATTCGCAGCCACATAACAGACAGCAGACAGTGGCAGCAGCCACACAAACAGCAGACAATGGCAGCAGCCACACAACAGACAGCAGACAGTGGCAGCAGCCACACAAACAGCAGACAATGGCAGCAGCCACACAACAGACAGCAGACACAAACATCCTCAGCAGGACAGGCTTCACACACACGGGGATACATTTTCCTGGATGTGATAAACACTGAAGCCCTCTACGGCACACTGAAAATAATTGTCTGGCTGAGCAATGCTCGGGCACGTGGGTGGGTGGGTGGGTGGATGGATGGATGGATGGATGGATGGATGGATGGATGGATGGATGGATGGATAGGGTGGGTGGATGGACGGGATGGATGCAGGTTTGTCTGGGAAGGTGGACTGGCAGGTAGGACTAAATTGTTAAGTGTTTTAAAGCACTTTTAACCAACTGTCATATTTAGTGCTTAAGGCACTGATAAAATAAACTAATATCGTAACAGTACAATCTTAGCACTAAGGCAGATAAGAGTGTGTGGGAAACGGTCAGGTTGCGGTACTAGGGTTGAAAACAGTAATCATCATAAAGTTAGAAATAAAGACAATGGATCAGATCAACAAACAAAGAGACAACAGAGGACAGCGAAAGACTAGCTCCCTGAAGGTTTACTATACTAATAGCAGGAGTGTAAGAAATAAGATGGATGAGCTAAGATTAATTGCAAGTGCAGGAAGCATATATATTATTGCTATAATAGAGACCTGGCGCAATCTGAAAGATAGAGAAAAGCCTTCTGAATGCCACATATAAGGCTATAAATTATTCCACACTGATAGGTTCAGTAGGAATGGTGGAGTATCAATGTATGTCAGAGACAATTTAAACTGTTGTGTTAGACAAGATATAAAATGAGAAGCGTCAGCCACTGAATCTGTTTGGTTACAGCTTCTCGAGGGCCGTGAAAAACTAATCTTGGGTGCGAGATAGGCCCCCAAACCTTGTTAGGGAGTGCAGTAAACTTCCATGGAACGAAATTCGTAAGGCATCCACATACAAAAATGTTGTGCTAATGGGAGATTTTAGCTTTAGACAAACTGACTGGAGCAATCTGACATGAAATTTAGAGTCAAGCGACTTTCTTGATACGATTCAGCATTGTTTTTTAAACCAGTGTGACAGAACCAACTAGAGAAATGACCTGCTTGACTTGGATCTTGCCAGCAGGAAATCAATAATTATCTTGAGGTTCATGAGTTGGGGAAAGTGATCACAAATCACTCAGTTTTAATATATCATGGAATTACTCTAATAATGGCAATCAAATCTCTGTTCCTGACTTCCGCTTGGCTGATTTCATAGGACTGAGAAATTACTTCGGTGGGCTAAACTGGAATGACTTGACTATGGGGTCAGGTAGGTGGTGATGGTTGCCAATATGACGTTTTCCAGAGCATGGTTCTAGCTGCTCAGACAACTTATGTTCCGAATAGGGAAATCAGATCAAACAAAAATGATCCTAAATAGATAAACAATAGATTACAACATCTCATTGGTCAAAAGAGAGGCATATATAGGCGAATCAAAGGAGGAGAGAGGCAGTTAAGAACTCAATATATTTAGTTAAAGAGGGAAATAAAAAAGGGAATAAGAAAAGCAAAGAGAGATTATGAGGTTAAAGTTGCAAGGGAATCGAAGACTAATCTAAAAGGATTCTTTCAGGTATACAGAAGCAAGATTAAGGACAAGATAGGCCCACTCAAAAGTACTGTGTAGAATTTTTAACACTTCCTCGGTTTTTACACAGGAAGATACTATCGATATTCCAGAAATAATAAATTATGTAGAACAGGACGATAATCAACTATGCACGATTAAGGTCTCAAGTGACATGGTTCTTAGACAAATAGATAAATTAAAACCTAAGAGACCCCGGGGCCCTGATGAATTGTACGCAAGGGTTCTAAAGGAATGTCAAGAGGAGCTTAGCAAACCTTTGGCTAATCTTTTCAACATATTACTACAAACTGGCATAGTGCCAGTAAGTGGAAAATGGCAACTGTGATACCTATTTTCAAAGCAGGTGACAGGTCCTTAGCTTCAAACCTATAAACCTAACTTCCACAGTGGGGAAAATTTATGGAATCAATTTCCGAGGCAATTAGTAGCCATCTTGAAAAACAAATTTACCAACAAATCTCAGCACGGTTTTACAAAAGGGCGTTCCTGCCTTGGGAATTTATTAGCTCTTTTCACTAAGGTATTTGAGGCGGTAGATCATGGTAATGAATATGATATTGCATATATGAACTTCAGCAAGGCTTTTGATGGTAGAATTAAGAGTCCTTAACTTGGAAGAGAAAATGTAAGGGCCGGAGACTATAGAGAAGAGGGATGATAGTAGGGGCAGTAATAAGGAAAGAAAGAGGGCAGAGGTGTCCAGAAAGGACAAAGTCAGTAGCGGAAATGTTTTCTACATGGAGATTAAGGTGGTGGTGGTGGTAAGAGAAGTGAAATGGTGAAAATAAATTCGGAGGACAAAGTAATGGAAGAAAGAGGGAGGTCACTGATTATCCGTGGAGGCTGAAGATGGCCCAGGAATTAAGAGGTGGAAAGAAGACGAACAAGAGAGTACATCGCTCATCGACTGCATGGGAGGACAGGAAGAGAGAAAGCAGATGGTAGAGTTTCAGAGGGTTAGGAGTATTCCATAGCAAAAACTCTGTCAAACTAACCTTTAAAGCTCAGGACAGGAGTTTATGACAACAAGCACATGACCACACGGCGCTATACTGACGCTACACTCTTATGTACTAAACTTATGAACTCCAGATGCAACCCCAAACACTTTCCCAGCTGGCTCAACTCTGGACCAGCCCCAACTTCCCAAACACAAACATTAACAGTAATCCCTTCCCCCCCTTTACCATTCCACACCCTCCACCTAACTGCCTACAATCATATCCCTAATCCCTCCTTCCCCGAGAGTAGTATGCACACCATGAAGGTAACACTAATGCTGTTAGCTGATTCTTGTATGTTAGTCCTCTTAAGTCCTGGGAATGGGGATAGGAAGGGCAGGTTGAGGTAGCATGAGAATCGGGATAGGCAGTAACATGATACCCACAGTATGTCTATACCCAGACAATGCCACTCTCTCCTACCAACTATAACTTGTAAGTTTAATTTAGTTAAGAAGCCTCTATACACTAGTGTATTATACCACCTTTTAAATATTTAAGCTAAGCTAGAGTTAGACAGTAATTTAGTTTAGTATCTACAATTACCTTTCTCAGCCTACAGAATTATCATGAGGGAGCGCTAAACCTGTAGGGATTATACAGCTCCTGGGGGGGTATGGAAGGCATTCGGGCTCAATTCAGGGAACTGGAGCACAGATCCAATTCCCTAGATCAAGAGCCCCTCACCAGCATCAAGGAACCTGCCTTAAGGGGTCAGCCAACACATACTGACAACAGAGCCCCACCACACAAGTTAGGAAGGGGCTGTCCCCACACTATACAAAAAAAAAAAAAAAAAAAGCCGTTTGAGTGAAAAGGCAGGCTACCAAACTAATTATGCCGATTCATTAACAATCTAGTTAAAAAGATCTACTTACCCTACACTAGGCTAGTAAAGTGCTCTAACATTCGCTAATACATTACAATGTGAATTAGGTAACACTTCACGGTCAACTTATATACTGAGGCGGCATCTTCTCTCCTACATAAAAGTCGGGTTGAACCAGTGACTACAAGTATCTCACAGTGTTCATAATTGAGATTGTCTACGGACTCCATACCTCATGATGGTTAGCGCCTGTTGACAGTACTTCAAATGCACATTTAAGTTAATGGAGCTGGCCACATGTAAAGGGTCTCCCATCACACCCTATCAGTTCATCAGAGATACACCTACACCCGGCATGCACTGCCCTGTGTAGATAGAGGCGAGTGATCCAGTTATCTAGAAATGGGAAAGCAGGATTCTTGGACTGGATTAAACTAATGACTTGATTGGATCAATAACCAGCCATACTCCTACACACCCTCTATTGTACACTGCCTTGTATGGGCCTGTAGGCCTTCTGCAGTGTTCCTCTATTCTTATAGGTAACACCATAATCCCGTCACTACCACCATGAAGGTAATAATAGGATGCTTCTCGCCAAAGATTTACAAACTATCTTCCTTTTTTATCGACACCTGTTGAGGGTGTAACAGCTATAATAACCCACCCATCTTGATGTTATACTTCTACTGACTAGCAAGTATGTAGGCCCGCCCACCCATCCATTATGTTGGTGTAGCAATTGTAAAAACCGCCCACCCTACCACCCACACATGACAGCGTAGCAGTTATAACCACCACCCATACACCCACCCACCCAGACCATGTCCACTTCCCTCCCTCATAGTCAATGGGAAGCGCTAAACCTGCACGAATTACAGCGGCTAGGGATCTAGATTCCTTGGATCACGAGCCCATCACAGTCATCAAGTCAGACATTTCGAACATACACTTCACAATCAATATTGTCACTCCTGAACCCGTGTGTGTAAACATTAGGCTGTGTATACGTATTTTATTTAAGGAGGGGTGTTAATGTTGCAGTTTAAAAACTGTAGTGTAAAGCACCCTTCTGGCAAGACAGTGATGGATTATTATTATTATTATAATCAAGGGGGAAGCGCTAAACCCGGAGGATTATACAGCGCCTGGGGGGGATGTGGAAGGCATTCAGGCTTAATTCGGGGAACTGGAGCACAGATCCAATTCCCTAAATCAAGAGCCCCTCACCAACATCAAGGAACCTTCCTTGAGGGGAGACAGTGATGGAGTGAATGATGGTGAAAGTTTTTCTTTTTCGGGCCACCCTGCCTTGGTGGGAATCGGCCAGTGTGATAATAATAATAAAAATAATAATCATATATAATTATCATTACTATTTATTAACATCAATTTATTAGTAGTATTCATTAATTATTAATTACTATTTAATATTTATCAATTATCATTATCACTTAGCTAATAATTATTTATTAGTATTAATAATTACGGTTTATTAAATTAATAATTACGATTTATTAGTATTGATAATTACGATTTATTAGTATTGATAATTACGATTTATTAGTATTGATAATTACGATTTATTAGTATTGATAATTACGATTTATTAGTATTGATAATTACGATTTATTAGTATTGATAATTACGATTTATTAGTATTGATAATTACGATTTATTAGAATTAATAATTACGATTTATTAGAATTAATAATTACGATTTATTAGAATTAATAATTACGATTTATTAGAATTAATAATTACAATTTATTAGTATTTATAATTACAAATTATTACAATTAATAATTGCAATTTATTAGTATTAATAATTACGATTTATTAGTATTAATAATTACGATTTATTAGTATTAATAATTACGATTTATTAGAATTAATAATTACGATTTATTAGAATTAATAATTACGATTTATTAGAATTAATAATTACGATTTATTAGAATTAATAATTACAATTTATTAGTATTTATAATTACAAATTATTACAATTAATAATTACAATTTATTAGTATTAATAATTACGATTTATTAGTATTAATAATTAACAATAATTACTATTAGTATTATTTATTATTAATCATTAAACTGGCTATGAAAGTCGATGTTTTGGTCGTTTATGAACCAGTGTCTTTACCAACATTAATTTCCCTGTGAAGGGCTCTCGCTCCAAGGAATTATACCTGTTCTCTTCCATAAATCGAACCAATGTGCCTGCCATTGCCAAGGCACTGTATGACTCCTACGGGTGCTGCGCTCCCTCGTGAGAATAAACAACGGAAAGACTTGGACAACGACTTCCGAGGTTCAAATATGTACTTAATGGTGAAAAAAATAAGTAGGGCCAGGAGCTGGAGCTCTCCTCGACTGTTAAGCTGGTAAAAGACTGTTAGCGCATTCAGCTCACACACTGAGGTCCGTGGCTCGATCCCCGGTACGGGAGAAAACATTACGATGTGTTGCCTTATGACACCTGCTGTCCACGTTCACCTAGCAGTAAAATAGGTACCTGGGTGTTAGTCGACTGGTGTGGGTCGCATCCTGGGATAAAACTGACCTAATGTGCCCGAAATGCTCTGCATAACAAGGGGCTGTCTATGTTGTAATATGTCATTGATGTCAGCTAGGACTATATACCTTGTACATGTACTGGTATTAAGTATTATGAACTGCACGAGGGTTATTCAGGCCGCGTGTCACCTGTACATCATCAGTCAACATTTTAATCCCTATAGTAGAGTTGAAGGTAAACTGTGTGTGTATACACAGAGACATACACCATCCTGTGTATGTCTCCTGTGATATGTTACCTTGACTGTCTGCTGGTAAATAAGAAGATACGAACACGCAGACAGCAATGGTCCAGAGCAGCTGCTACAACCTTCCCTCACCACCTTCACACACTTAATGATCCATCCTAGCTTCTCAGCCACCACCACCCCCACACACACACACATACATACATACACATGCACTCTAGTTTAGGTGTGTATATTCTCTCATGCTTTCACTGTAATACTTTCTTACACTCACAGAACCGAAGAGAAGCAAGTCAGTGCTCTGGAATATACTGGCTACTTCGTTAGGTTTAAAGTCTATCCACTACAGCTGCGTCATTAATAACGCTACAAGTCACCCGTGTACTAACATCGTCAGTACTTTAATATAAACCGAAACGGTCTTTAAAGTTAACTCTTTGTATATAGTATGTAAATGTACACAAAGATATATACTGTGAGATGCACTCTTGATGTACATAAGCTGCGAAATACACACCTATGTATATACACAGATGCATACCTCTCGGTATATATATATATATATATATATATATATATATATATATATATATATATATATATATATATATATATATATATATATATATATATATTACGACATATGTACACACCTCTTTTATGTATATGCACTGCAAGATATATTTTGTGTATATATAGAGATATACATCTTGGCGTATATATCAATGCACCACGCAGAAACAAACAGGTATATACAGAGAAAGATCGCAGTCAGCAGGATTCAAAGCCACGTCAGGGAAGGCTGGCAAGGTTCCCTGGATCACTCAGCCACAGATGCCTCAAAAGATGGCCAGGCTTGTTTACAAGCCATGTTTCTCCAAGCTTGGGCACACCAGTTTACCTCAAGCATGGTTTCAAGCTATTTCATTCTCCTCCTGTATGTTCTGACCTAACAAACGATTTTTATATCACTGCACCACGCAGAAACAAGCGGAGTATATACAGAGAAAGATCGCAGTTAACAGAATTTCTCTGTATATACCCGTTTGTTTTGCGTGGTGCATTAGTATAAAAGTTGCTTATAAAGTCAGAGCATACAGGAGGAGAATGAAATAGCTTGAGGCTTACTGGTGTGCCCGAGCTGGGTAACACATGGCTTGTTAACAAGGCTGCCCAGCTTTTGAGGCATCTGTGGCCGAGTGCTGTATAGCGTCACTTGGGGGACCTTGCCAGCCTTTCCTGACGTGGCTTCGAATCCTGCTGACTGAGATCTTTCTTGGTGTATATACGCAGATACATGCCTCTCGGTTTATATACACAGAGATCAAACTCAATATAATTGTGATTGTGAATATGAGGTTAGTGAACTTTAGTGAAGCAGTAAGTCTAAAGGATGTACCTCATTAGAGGGTGACATTAGTATGCATGAAGAGAGGTCGTGCGTGAAGCCTGAGATCCAGCAAGTCAGTGAGGAAGTCAGCTTACACATTAATCCCTATTCAACGCCATGTGGTAAAGAGACAATACTTTTTTTTTTCACTCTACTAATAAGGGGGTTGAGTCTCAGTTGGAGGGTTCCTCCAGTCAACTTTCAATTGACTAATATTATGGAAAGTATTATTAGGCAGAGTGGGAGGGAAGCAATTGAGATGACTGGGGGGTTCACGGTACAGGTAATGCGAGACATGGGGTAAGTCTCCCTACACTCACCCCTCCTATTCACCAGGCTTACTTAAAGTGACACGTAGATGGTCATCTACTGTGGGTTATCCCCAGGATAACGTTAGAAAGTTATCCCCGGATAACTTTCTTACCTTATCCTATATTACTAAACCTCCTGGGATGCTAAGGCGAAGACAGAATTCTTCGTTTGACATGTATAATCAATTTAATTATAGTAATATCAAGCGTACAAAACAAAGTACTGAACTGGACCTGTTCACTCCTACAAAAAATAAAGAGATAAGGAAGCACACTCTACTAGCCACTGTTATCTTTCATAAACATCCACTGCCATCACCTCAGTTTAGTGGTATAAATGTTGATCATCACACGTTAATGTACACGATAGTGGCACCTAAGACGAGTTCTCTCACAAATGTGAAGTACAACTACTTGTGAGACACTACACAATTAGGAAAAGTAACAGGCACACTGGTCTAAAACTTGTCAACAGTAGGCCTATTGCAGTACCTCTCATTACAGGCACATTGGTCTAAAACTCGTCAACAGTAGGCCTATAGCAGTACTTCTCATTACAGGTACATTGGTCTAAAACTCAACACTAGGCCTACTGCAGTACTCCTCATTACAGGCACATTGGTCTAAAACTCATCAACACTAGACCTACTGCAGTACTCCTCATTACAGGTACATTGGTCTAAAACTTGTCAACAGTAGGCCTACTGCAGTATTTCTCATTTCTTGTATATCTCTCATTTACTACCTGTCATTCATATTCTAGCAGTGAACCCTGATGATGGTGACGGACTTATCACAAAAAAGACGATTTTACATCAATAACTATCTTAAGAAATTACAAGTCTTTCCCACCAGTGAAGTTAGTACCAGATCAGCTTGGCTGTGGTTCATACGTTGGACTACGCGAGGCCAGCAGTAACAGCCTAGTTAGACTCCAGGTAACTATAAAATAACATTTTCTTTACACTAATATAAACAGAAGATCAAGGGGCTAGTAACACCTCTTGTATAGCTTACTAAGAAAAACTTTCATTTTTCTTTTAGGTAACCTTGCCTGGGTGGGATACGGCCGGTGTGTTGAAAAAAAATTAAACAGAGGTGTCACAGAATAGTCAGGACTTAAAGGTGACTGACAAGAAAATAGTTTAACAATTTGAATTGTAAGTCATAGATAGGAGGACAATATGCGAGTCACTTTCTGGAGAAGACAAGCAAGAAATGATAACTGAAGCTTGGTGAAGCATGCACAAGATGACTGAAGCTTGGTGAAGCAGGCACAAGATAACTGAAGCTTGGTGAAGCAGGCACAAGATAACTGAAGCTTAGTGAAGCATACACAAGATAACTGAAGCTTGGAGAAGCATACACAAGATAACTGAAGCTTGGTGAAGCAGGCACAAGATAACTGAAGCTTGGTGAAGCAGACACAAGATAACTGAAGCTTGGTGAAGCAGGCACAAGATAACTGAAGCTTGGTGAAGCAGACACAAGATAACTGAAGCTTGGTGAAGCAGGCACAAGATAACTGAAGCTTGGTGAAGCAGGCACAAGATAACTGAAGCTTGGTGAAGCAGGCACAAGATAACTGAAGCTTGGTGAAGCATACACAAGATAACTGAAGCTTGGAGAAGCATACACAAGATAACTGAAGCTTGGTGAAGCATACACAAGATAACTGAAGCTTGGTGAAGCATGCACAAGATAACTGAAGCTTGTTGAAGCATACACAAGATAACTGAAGCTTGGTGAAGCAGGCACAAGATAACTGAAGCATGGTGAAGCAGACACAAGATAACTGAAGCTTGGTGAAGCATACACAAGATAACTGAAGCTTGGTGAAGCAGGCACAAGATAACTGAAGCTTGGTGAAGCAGGCACAAGATAACTGAAGCTTGGTGAAGCATACACAAGATAACTGAAGCTTGGTGAAGCATGCACAAGATAACTGAAGCTTGGTGAAGCATACACAAGATAACTGAAGCTTGGTGAAGCAGGCACAAGATAACTGAAGCTTGGTGAAGCAGACACAAGATAACTGAAGCTTGGTGAAGCATACACAAGATAACTGAAGCTTGGTGAAGCAGGCACAAGATAACTGAAGCTTGGTGAAGCAGGCACAAGATAACTGAAGCTTGGTGAAGCAGACACAAGATAACTGAAGCTTGGTGAAGCATACACAAGATAACTGAAGCTTCGTGAAGCATACACAAGATAACTGAAGCTTGGTGAAGCATACACAAGATAACTGAAGCTTGGTTAAGCATACACAAGATAACTGAAGCTTGGTGAAGCATACACAAGAGAACTGAAGCTTAGTGAAGCAGGCACAAGATAACTGAAGCTTGGTGAAGCATACACAAGATAACTGAAGCTTGGTGAAGCATACACAAGATAACTGAAGCTTGGTGAAGCATACACAAGATAACTGACGCTTGGTGAAGCATACACAAGATAACTGAAGCTTGGTGAAGCATACACAAAATAACTGAAGCTTGGTGAAGCAGGCACAAGATAACTGAAGCTTGAAGCATACACAAGATAACTGAAGCTTGGTGAAGCATACACAAGATAACTGAAGCTTGGTGAAGCATACACAAGATAACTGAAGCTTGGTGAAGCAGGCACAAGATAACAGAAGCTTGGTGAAGCAGGCACAAGATAACTGAAGCTTGGTGAAGCAGACAAGATAACTGAAGCTTGGTGAAGCATACACAAGATAACTGAAGCTTGGTGAAGCATACACAAGATAACTGAAGCTTGGTGAAGCATACACAAGATAACTGAAGCTTGGTGAAGCATACACAAGATAACTGAAGCTTGGTGAAGCATACACAAGATAACTGAAGCTTGGTGAAGCAGGCACAAGATAACTGAAGCTTGGTGAAGCATACACAAGATAACTGAAGCTTGGTGAAGCATACACAAGATAACTGAAGCTTGGTGATGCATACAAAAGATAACTAAAGCTTGGTGAAGCATACACAAGATAATTGAAGCTTGGTGAAGCATACACAAGATAACTGAAGCTTGGTGAAGCAGGCACAAGATAACTGAAGCTTGGTGAAGCATACACAAGATAACTGAAGCTTGGTGAAGCATACACAAGATAACTGAAGCTTGGTGAAGCATACACAAGATAACTGAAGCTTGGTGAAGCATACACAAGATAACTGAAGCTTGGTGAAGCATACACAAGATAACTGAAGCTTGGTGAAGCATACACAAAATAACTGAAGCTTGGTGAAGCATACACAAGATAACTGAAGCTTGGTGAAGCATACACAAGATAACTGAAGCTTGGTGAAGCATACACAAGATAACTGAAGCTTGGAGAAGCATACACAAGATAACTGAAGCTTGGTGAAGCATACACAAGATAACTGAAGCTTGGTGAAGCATACACAAGATAACTGAAGCTTGGTGAAGCATACACAAGATAACTGAAGCTTGGTGAAGCATACACAAGATAACTGAAGCTTGGTGAAGCATACACAAGATAACTGAAGCTTGGTGAAGCATACACAAGATAACTGAAGCTTGGTGAAGCATACACAAGATAACTGAAGCTTGGTGAAGCATACACAAGATAACTGAAGCTTGGTGAAGCATACACAAGATAACTGAAGCTTGGTGAAGCAGACACAAGATAACTGAAGCTTGGTGAAGCAGACACAAGACAACTGAAGCTTCGTGAAGCAGACACAAGATAACTGAAGCTTGGTGAAGCAGACACAAGATAACTGAAGCTTGGTGAAGCATACACAAGATAACTGAAGCTTGGTGAAGCATACACAAGATAACTGAAGCTTGGTGAAGCATACACAAGATAACTGAAGCTTGGTGAAGCATACACAAGATAACTGAAGCTTGGTGAAGCATACACAAGATAACTGAAACTTGGTGAAGCAGGCACAAGATAACTGAAGTTTGAAGCATACACAAGATAACTGAAGCTTGGTGAAGCATACACAAGATAACTGAAGCTTGGTGAAGCAGACACAAGATAACTGAAGCTTGGCGAAGCAGACACAAGACAACTGAAGCTTGGTGAAGCAGACACAAGATAACTGAAGCTTGGTAAAGCAGACACAAGATAACTGAAGCTTGGTGAAGCATATACAAGATAACTGAAGCTTGGTGAAGCAGACACAAGATAACTGAAGCTTGGTGAAGCAGACACAAGATAACTGAAGCTTGGTGAAGGAGACACAAGATAACTGAAGCTTGGTGAAGCATACACAAGATAACTGAAGCTTGATGAAGCATACACAAGATAACTGAAGCTTGGTGAAACATACACAAGATAACTGAAGCTTGGTGAAGCATACACAAGATAACTGAAGCTTGGTGAAGCAGACACAATATAACTGAAGCTTGGTGAAGCAGACACAAGATAACTGAAGCTTGGTGAAGCAGACACAAGTTAACTGAAGCTTGGTGAAGCAGACACAAGACAACTGAAGCTTGGTGAAGCAGACACAAGATAACTGAAGCTTGGTGAAGCAGACACAAGATAACTGAAGCTTGGTGAAGCAGACACAAGATAACTGAAGCTTGGTGAAGCATGCACAAAATAACTGAAGCTTGGTGAAGCATACACAAGATAACTGAAGCTTGGTGAAGCAGACACAAGATAACTGAAGCTTGGTGAAGCAGACACAAGATAACTGAAGCTTGGTGAAGCAGACACAAGACAACTGAAGCTTGGTGAAGCATACACAAGATAACTGAAGCTTGGTGAAGCAGACACAAGATAATTGAAGCTTGGTGAAGCATACACAAGATAACTGAAGCTTGGTGAAGCAGACACAAGATAACTGAAGCTTGGTGAAGCAGGCACAAGATAACTGAAGCTTGGTGAAGCAGACACAAGATAAGTGAAGCTTGGTGAAGCAGGCACAAGATAACTGAAGCTTGGTGAAGCAGGCACAAGATAACTGAAGCTTGGTGAAGCAGGCACAAGATAACTGAAGCTTGGTGAAGCAGACACAAGATAACTGAAGCTTAGTGAAGCATACACAAGATAACTGAAGCTTGGTGAAGCATACACAAGATAACTGAAGCTTGGTGAAGCATACACAAGATAACTGAAGCTTGGTGAAGCATACACAAGATAACTGAAGCTTGGTGAAGCAGACACAAGATAACTGAAGCTTGGTGAAGCAGGCACAAGATAACTGAAGCTTGGTGAAGCAGACACAAGATAACTGAAGCTTGGTGAAGCAGCCACAAGATAACTGAAGCTTGGTGAAGCAGACACAAGATAACTGAAGCTTGGTGGAGCAGGCACAAGATAACTGAAGCTTGGTGAAGCAGGCACAAGATAACTGAAGCTTGGTGAAGCAGACACAAGATAACTGAAGCTTGGTGAAGCAGACACAAGATAACTAAAGCTTGGTGAAGCAGGCACAAGATAACTGAAGCTTGGTGAAGCAGGAACAAGATAACTGAAGCTTGGTGAAGCATACACAAGATAACTGAAGCTTGGTGAAGCATACACAAGATAACTGAAGCTTGGAGAAGCATACACAAGATAACTGAAGCTTGGTGAAGCATACACAAGATAACTGAAGCTTGGTGAAGCATGCACAAGATAACTGAAGCTTGGTGAAGCAGGCACAAGATAACTGAAGCTTGGTGAAGCATACACAAGATAACTTATGCTTGGTGAAGCAGGCACAAGATAACTGAAGCTTGGAGAAGCATACACAAGATAACTGAAGCTTGGTGAAGCATACACAAGATAACTGAAGCTTGGTGAAGCATACACAAGATAACTGAAGCTTGGAGAAGCATACACAAGATAACTGAAGCTTGGTGAAGCAGACACAAGATAACTGAAGCTTGGTGAAGCATACACAAGATAACTGAAGCTTGGTGAAGCATACACAAGATAACTGAAGCTTGGAGAAGCATACACAAGATAACTGAAGCTTGGTGAAGCATACACAAGATAACTGAAGCTTGGTGAAGCATACACAAGATAACTGAAGCTTGGTGAAGCAGGCACAAGATAACTGAAGCTTGGTGAAGCAGACACAAGATAACTGAAGCTTGGTGAAGCATACACAAGATAACTGAAGCTTGGTGAAGCAGACACAAGATAACTGAAGCTTGGTGAAGCATACACAAGATAACTGAAGCTTGGTGAAGCATACACAAGATAACTGAAGCTTGGTGAAGCAGACACAAGATAACTGAACCTTGGTGAAGCATACACAAGATAACTGAAGCTTGGTGAAGCATACACAAGATAACTGAAGCTTGGTGAAGCAGGCACAAGATAACTGAAGCTTGGTGAAGCAGGCACGAGATAACTGAAGCTTGGTGAAGCATACACAAGATAACTGAAGCTTGGTGAAGCATACACAAGATAACTGAAGCTTGGTGAAGCATACACAAGATAACTGAAGCTTGGTGAAGCAGGCACAAGATAACTGAAGCTTGGTGAAGCAGGCACAAGATAACTGAAGCTTGGTGAAGCATACACAAGATAACTGAAGCTTGGTGAAGCATACACAAGATAACTGAAGCTTGGTGAAGCATACACAAGATAACTGAAGCTTGGTGAAGCAGGCACAAGATAACTGACGCTTGGTGAAGCATACACAAGATAACTGAAGCTTGGTGAAGCATACACAAGATAACTGAAGCTTGGTGAAGCATACACAAGATAACTGAAGCATACACAAGATAACTGAAGCTTGGTGAAGTAGACACAAGATAACTGAAGCTTGGTGAAGCATACACAAGATAACTGAAGCTTGGTGCACAAGATAACTGAAGCTTGGTGAAGCAGGCACAAGATAACTGAAGCTTGGTGAAGATAACTGAAGCTTGGTGAAGCAGACACAAGATAACTTGAAGCATACACAAGATAACTGAAGCTTGGTGAAGCAGACACAAGATAACTGAAGCTTGGTGAAGGACACAAGATAAGCTTGGTGAAGATAACTGAAGCTTGGTGAAGCAGGCACTTGGTGAAGCAGCTTGGTGAAGCAGACACAAGATAACTGAAGCTTGGTGAAGCATACACAAGATAACTGAAGCTTGGTGAAGCAGCATACACAAGATAACTGAAGCTTGGTGAAGCATACACAAGATAACTGAAGCTTGGTGAAGCAGACACAAGATAACTGAAGCTTGGTGAAGCAGATAACTGAAGCTTGGTGAAGCACACAAGATAACTGAAGCTTGGTGAAGCAGCATACACAAGATAACTGAAGCTTGGTGAAGCAGACACAAGATAACTGAAGCTTGCATACACAAGTGAAGCAGATAACTGAAGCATACACAAGATAACTGAAGCTTGGTGAAGCAGGCACAAGATAACTGAAGCTTGGTGAAGCATACACAAGATAACTGAAGCTTGGTGAAGCATACACAAGATAACTGAAGCTTGGTGCATACACAAGATAACTGAAGCTTGGTGAAGCAGACACAAGATAACTGAAGCTTGGTGAAGCAGACACAAGATAACTGAAGCTTGGTGAAGCATACACAAGATAACTGAAGCTTGGTGAAGCAGGCACAAGATAACTGAAGCTTGGTGAAGCATACACAAGATAACTGAAGCTTGGTGAAGCAGACACAAGATAACACAAGATAACTGAAGCTTGGTGAAGCATACACAAGATAACTGAAGCTTGGTGAAGCATACACAAGATAACTGAAGCTTGGTGACACAAGATAACTGAAGCATACACAAGATAACTGAAGCTTGGTGAAGCAGGCACAAGATAACTGAAGCTTGGTGAAGCAGACACAAGATAACTGAAGCTTGGTGAAGCATACACAAGATAACTGAAGCTTGGTGAAGACACAAGATAACTGGTGAAGCATACACAAGATAACTGAAGCTTGGTGAAGCATACACTTGGTGAAGCATACACAAGATAACTGAAGCTTGGTGAAGCAGGCACAAGATAACTGAAGCTTGGTGAAGCAGGCACAAGATAACTGAAGCTTGGTGAAGCATACACAAGATAACTGAAGCTTGGTGAAGCAGACACAAGATAACTGAAGCTTGGTGAAGCATACACAAGATAACTGAAGCTTGGTGAAGCAGGCACAAGATAACTGAAGCTTGGTGAAGCAGGCACAAGATAACTGAAGCTTGGTGAAGCATACACAAGATAACTGAAGCTTGGTGAAGCATACACAAGATAACTGAAGCTTGGTGAAGCATACACAAGATAACTGAAGCTTGGTGAAGCAGGCACAAGATAACTGACGCTTGGTGAAGCATACACAAGATAACTGAAGCTTGGTGAAGCATACACAAGATAACTGAAGCTTGGTGAAGCATACACAAGATAACTGAAGCATACACAAGATAACTGAAGCTTGGTGAAGCAGACACAAGATAACTGAAGCTTGGTGAAGCATACACAAGATAACTGAAGCTTGGTGAAGCAGGCACAAGATAACTGAAGCTTGGTGAAGCAGGCACAAGATAACTGAAGCTTGGTGAAGCATACACAAGATAACTGAAGCTTGGTGAAGCATACACAAGATAACTGAAGCTTGGTGAAGCATACACAAGATAACTGAAGCTTGGTGAAGCAGACACAAGATAACTGAAGCTTGGTGAAGCAGACACAAGATAACTGAAGCTTGGTGAAGCAGGCACAAGATAACTGAAGCTTGGTGAAGCAGGCACAAGATAACTGAAGCTTGGTGAAGCAGGCACAAGATAACTGAAGCTTGGTGAAGCATACACAAGATAACTGAAGCTTGGTGAAGCAGACACAAGATAACTGAAGCTTGGTGAAGCATACACAAGATAACTGAAGCTTGGTGAAGCATACACAAGATAACTGAAGCTTGGTGAAGCATACACAAGATAACTGAAGCTTGGTGAAGCAGGCACAAGATAACTGAAGCTTGGTGAAGCAGACACAAGATAACTGAAGCTTGGTGAAGCATACACAAGATAACTGAAGCTTGGTGAAGCAGACACAAGATAACTGAAGCTTGGTGAAGCATACACAAAATAACTGAAGCTTGGTGAAGCATACACAAGATAACTGAAGCTTGGTGAAGCATACACAAGATAACTGAAGCATACACAAGATAACTGAAGCTTGGTGAAGCAGACACAAGATAACTGAAGCTTGGTGAAGTATACACAAGATAACTGAAGCTTGGTGAAGCAGGCACAAGATAACTGAAGCTTGGTGAAGCAGGCACAAGATAACTGAAGCTTGGTGAAGCATACACAAGATAACTGAAGCTTGGTGAAGCAGACACAAGATAACTGAAGCTTGGTGAAGCATACACAAGATAACTGAAGCTTGGTGAAGCATACACAAGATAACTGAAGCATACACAAGATAACTGAAGCTTGGTGAAGCAGACACAAGATAACTGAAGCTTGGTGAAGTATACACAAGATAACTGAAGCTTGGTGAAGCAGGCACAAGATAACTGAAGCTTGGTGAAGCAGGCACAAGATAACTGAAGCTTGGTGAAGCATACACAAGATAACTGAAGCTTGGTGAAGCAGACACAAGATAACTGAAGCTTGGTGAAGCATACACAAGATAACTGAAGCTTGGTGAAGCAGACACAAGATAACTGAAGCTTGGTGAAGCAGACACAAGATAACTGAAGCTTGGTGAAGCAGGCACAAGATAACTGAAGCTTGGTGAAGCATACACAAGATAACTGAAGCTTGGTGAAGCAGGCACAAGATAACTGAAGCTTGGTGAAGCATACACAAGATAACTGAAGCTTGGTGAAGCAGACACAAGATAACTGAAGCTTGGTGAAGCATACACAAGATAACTGAAGCTTGGTGAAGCATACACAAGATAACTGAAGCTTGGTGAAGCAGACACAAGATAACTGAAGCTTGGTGAAGCAGGCACAAGATAACTGAAGCTTGGTGAAGCAGACACAAGATAACTGAAGCTTGGTGAAGCATACACAAGATAACTGAAGCTTGGTGAAGCAGACACAAGATAACTGAAGCTTGGTGAAGCATACACAAGATAACTGAAGGTTTGTGAAGCATACACAAGATAACTGAAGCTTGGTGAAGCAGGCACAAGATAACTGAAGCTTGGTGAAGCAGGCACAAGATAACTGAAGCTTGGTGAAGCATACACAAGATAACTGAAGCTTGGTGAAGCAGACACAAGATAACTGAAGCTTGGTGAAGCATACACAAGATAACTGAAGCTTGGTGAAGCAGACACAAGATAACTGAAGCTTGGTGAAGCAGACACAAGATAACTGAAGCTTGGTGAAGCAGGCACAAGATAACTGAAGCTTGGTGAAGCATACACAAGATAACTGAAGCTTGGTGAAGCAGACACAAGATAACTGAAGCTTGGTGAAGCATACACAAGATAACTGAAGCTTGGTGAAGCAGACACAAGATAACTGAAGCTTGGTGAAGCAGACACAAGATAACTGAAGCTTGGTGAAGCAGGCACAAGATAACTGAAGCTTGGTGAAGCAGACACAAGATAACTGAAGCTTGGTGAAGCAGACACTATTATTAGTATAACGATGCACAATTTGGTGTGTACTCACCTAATTGTGGTTGCAGGGGTCGAGACTCAGCTCCTGGTCGCGCCTCTTCACTGGTCGCTACTAGGTCCATTCATTCCTTGCTCCATGAGCTTTATCATACCTCTTCTTAAAGCTATGTATGGTACCTATCTACATTACCTCACTTTCCAGACTATTCCACTTCCTGACAAGACTAAAGAAATGCTTCCTAACATCCTTGTGACTTATCTGCGTCTTCAACTTCTAATTGTGACCCCTTATTGCTGTGTCCCGTCTCCGGAACTTCGTGTTTCTGTTCACCTTGTCGATTCCTCTCAGTATTTTATATGTCGTTATCATGTCCCCCCTGTACCTCCAGTCCTGCAGTGTCGTCAGGTCGATTTCCCTTAATCTCTCCTCGTAGGACATGCCCCCTATCTCCGGGACTAGTCTCGTTGCAAACCTTTGCACTTTCTCAAATTTCCTGACATGCTTGGCCAGTACTCACCTAGTTGTACTCACCTAGTTGAGGTTGCAGGGGTCGAGTCCAAGCTCCTGGCCCCGCCTCTTCACTGGTCGCTACTAGGTCGCTCTCCCTGAACCATGAGCTTTATCGTACCTCTGCTTAAAGCTATGTATGGATCCTGCCTCCACTACATCGCTTCCCAAACTATTCCACTTCCTGACTACTCTGTGGCTGAAGAAATACTTCCTAACATCCCTTTGATTCATCTGTGTCTTCAGCTTCCAACTGTGTCCCCGTGTTGCTGTGTCCAGTCTCTGGAACATCCTGTCTTTGTCCACCTTGTCAATTCCTCTCAGTATTTTGTGAGTCGTTATTATGTCCCCCCTATCTCTCCTGTCCTCCAGTGTCGTCAGATTGATTTCCCTTAACCTCTCCTTATAGGACATACCTCTTAACTCTGGGACTAGTCTTGTTGCAAACCTTTGCACTTTCTCTAGTTTCTTTACATGCTTGGCTAGGTGTGGGTTCCAAACTGGTGCCGCATACTCCAATATGGGCCTAACGTACACGGTGTACAGGGTCCTGAACGATTCCTTATTAAGATGTCGGAATGCTGTTCTGGGGTTTGCCAGGCGCCCATATGCTGCGGCAGTTATTTGGTTGATGTGCGCTTCAGGAGATGTGCTTGGTGTTATACTCACCCCAAGATCTTTTTCCTTGAGTGATGTTTGTAGTCTCTGGCCCCCTAGACTGTACTCCGTCTGCGGTCTTCTTTGCCCTTCCCCAATCCTCATGACTTTGCACTTGGTGGGATTAAACTCCAGGAGCCAGTTGCTGGATCAGGTCTGCAGCCTGTCCAGATCCCTTTGTATTTCTGCCTGGTCTTCGATCGAATGAACTCTTCTCATCAACTTCACGTCATCTGCAAACAGGGACACCTCGGAGTTTATTCCTTCCGTCATGTCGTTCACAAATACCAGAAGCAGCACTGGTCCTAGGACTGACCCCTGTGGGACCCCGCTGGTCACAGGTGCCCACTCTGACACCTCGCCACGTACCATTACTCGCTGCTGTCTTCCTGACAAGTATTCCCTGATCCATTGAAGTACCTTCCCTGTTATCCCTGCTTGGTCCTCCAGTTTTTGTACTAATCTCTTGTGTGGTACTGTGTCAAACGCCTTCTTGCAGTCCAAGAAAATGCAATCCACCCACCCCTCTCTCTCTTGTCTTACTGCTGTCACCATGTCATAGAACTCCAGTAGGTTTGTGACACAGGATTTCCTGTCCCTGAAACCATGTTGGCTGCTGGTGATGAGATCATTCCTTTCTAGATGTTCCACCATTCTTCTCCTGACAATCTTTTCCATGATTTTGCATACTATACATGTCAGTGACACTAGTCTGTAGTTTAATGCTTCATTTCTTTCTCCTTTTTTAAAGATTGGGACTACATTTGCTGTCTTCCATGCCTCAGGCAATCTCCCTGTTTCGATAGATGTATTGAATATTGTTAGGGGTACACATAGCGCCTCTGCTCCCTCTCTCAGGACCCATGGAGAGATGTTATCTGGCCCCATTGCCTTTAAGGTATCTAGCTCACTCAGAAGCCTCTTCACTTCTTCCTCGGTTGTGTGTACTGTGTCCAGCATATGGTGGTGTACCCCACCTCTCCGTCTTTCTGGAGCCCTTCTGTCTCCTCTGTGAACACTTCTTTGAATCTCTTGTTGAGTTCCTCACATACTTCACGGTCATTTCTTGTTGTCTCTCCTCCTTCCTTCCTTAGCCTGATGACCTGGTCCTTGACGGTTGTTTTCTTCCTGATGTGGCTGTATAACAGCTTCGGGTCAGATTTGGCTTTTGCTGCTATGTCGTTTTCATATTGACGTTGGGCCTCCCTTCTTATCTGTGCATATTCGTTTCTGGCTCTACGACTGCTCTCCTTATTCTCCTGGGTCCTTTGCCTTCTATATTTCTTCCATTCCCTAGCACACTTGGTTTTTGCCTCCTTGCATCTTTGGGTGAACCATGGGCTCATCCTGGCTTTTCCATTATTCCTGTTACCCTTGGGTACAAACCTCTCCTCAGCCTCCTTGCACATTGTTGCTACATATTCCATCATCTCATTAACTGGCTTCCCTGCCAGTTCTCTGTCCCACTGAACCTCATTCAGGAAGTTCCTCATTCCTGTGTAGTCCCCTTTCCTGTAGCTTGGTTTCATTTGTCCTGGCCTTCCTGCTTCCCCCTCCACTTGTAGCTCTACTGTGTATTCGAAGCTCAAAACCACATGATCGCTGGCCCCAAGGGTTCTTTCATATGTGATGTCCTCAATATCTGCACTACTCAAGGTGAATACTAAGTCCAGTCTTGCTGGTTCATCCTCTCCTCTCTCTCTTGTAGTGTCCCTTACGTGTTGGTACATGAAGTTTTCCAGTACCACCTCCATCATTTTAGCCCTCCATGTATCTTGGCCCCCATGTGGCTCCAAGTCCTCCCATTCGATCTCCTTGTGGTTAAAGTCGCCCATGATCAGGAGCTTTGCCCTGCATGCATGAGCTCTTCTCGCCACTGCAGCCAGTGTGTCAACCATCGCTCTATTGCTCTCGTCATACTTTTGCCTTGGCCTCCTGCTGTTCTGTGGTGGGTTATACATCACTGCAATTATCACCTTGGGACCACCAGAGTGAAGCATTCCCGCTATGTAATCACTTTCTTCTCCGCTGTCTCCTCTCTCCAGCTCATCAAAATTCCATCGGTGTTTGATCAGCAATGCCACTCCTCCACCCCCCCTGTTCCTTCTGTCTTTTCTCAGGATCTGGTATCCCACTGGAAAGATGGCATCTGTTATCATACCTGTAAGCTTGGTTTCTGTGATCGCTATGATGTCTGGTGATGCCTCTTTGACTCTTTCGTGCCACTCCTCCCACTTGTTTGTTATTCCATCAGCGTTTGTGTACCATACCTTCAGTTTCCTTTCCAACACTGTGGTTTGGGGGGCCTGTGGGGGTGGGAGACCTGGTAGCATACTGTGGGATTCTACGGTTGGGGGTTGGGTGGAAGCTGTGGGTATGGATTGTATTGTGTGTTGGGATGGTGTGATAGGTTGTGGGGTTCTGAGGATATTGTGTGTGTGCTTGCCCTTGCTGCTCTGTTCTGCTCTGACTGACCTCTGCTGGTTCCATCCTTGTCTCCTTTCCTAGCTCCTTTCGCTTTTTTGTCCTCTCCCTCAGCTGCCGTCTCTCTGTTTGTGTTCTGTCTCTGTCTAGGAACACCTTCTTGTACTCTTCCGAGCTTTTCAACCGTGGTTTCTCTTGGAGGATCCTGTTCCGCACTGTTTCTGTCCTGAGAATCAGCTTGATCGGTCGGTTTCTCCCCTTCAAGTACCCCCCTATTCTCTGAAAATTTACAATCTCATCCATGTCTTCTCCCCCTATTTCCATGATGATTTTCTCAATCTCCTTTCTTTCTTCCTGCCGTCTTTCAGTGTGTGTCCTTTCCTCTCTCTCCCGAAGCCCATGGATAATCACTGATTTTGCCCTTTCCTTCTCCCATTGCCTCTCCCTCTGTGACTCTGGTTCCTGTCTGTATGTGGTCATTTTCTCCCTTGATTTTTCCAGTGGCTCTTGGTAGCATGGTTGTGCCTCAGCATTCGACCTATCTCCCTCTCCATCTGCACCCATCTGCTCTTCCCTTCCACTCCCTGGCCCTTCTTTGCAGGCTGATATGACCTTAGCATAATTCATATCTCCTTCCTTCCTGTTCAGCCTCTCATCTTCGTATGGTGTGTCTTCTCTGGTCACTACCCCTGAGACTTGCTTCAGCCTGTTTACCTCAAATTCTAGGACCTTTACCCTGGCTACTGCAGTTTCGACTTGTGCCTCCCAATTCTTTGTCTCCTTCTCCAACCTCTTTTCCCATTTCACAGAGAGCTCTTTCTCCATTTTTTCAGAAATCTCTCCTAATTTTCTCTCCCATTCTTGCTCTATCCTTTTCCACTGTTCCTCCATCCATTCCTCCCTACCAGTACCATTGTCATCTGATCCCTGATTCCTGCAAGTCCCAACCATTTTTTTTTTAGTGAAAGAGAGAGAGAAAGAGAAAAAGAAAAAGGGGGAGAGAGTGAGAGATAGGGAGAGAGAGAAGGGGAGCCTAGAAGGAGGGGAAAAGAAGGGAAAAAGGGGGAGAAAGTGAGAGAGAGGGAAAAGGTAAGAGAGAGGGGGGAGTGACAAGGGAAGATAAAGAGAGATAAAAGAAGAGGAAGAGAGAGAGTAAGAGAGGAAGAGAGAGAGGGAGAGGGAGAGAGAGAGAATGAGAAAAAGGGAGAGAGAGAGAGAGAGAGAGAGAGAGAGAGAGAGAGAGAGAGAGAGAGAGAGAGAGAGAGAGAGAGAGAGAGAGAGAGAGAGAGAGAGAGAGGAAGAGAGAGGAGAGGAGAGGGAGAGAGATGGGGGGGGAAAGGAAGGGTTATAGGGTCACTTCACAGGAAGGTGTAAAATCCTGTATATGTGTGTGTGTGTGTCTGTATGTGCATGTGTGTGTGTGTGCTACAGCTATTCAAGTGCCTAACAGCAGAGCTGTCCTCACCTAGTGTG
>NC_091371.1:18303299-18388299 GCF_038502225.1 Cherax quadricarinatus | reverse complement strand
CACCACAACCACCACCCCAACCATCACCACCACAACCACCACCCCAACCATCACCACCACAACCACCACCCCAACCATCACCACCACAACCACCACCCCAACCATCACCACCACAACCACCACCCCAACCATCACCACCACAACCACCACCCCAACCATCACCACCACAACCACCACCCCAACCATCACCACCACAACCACCACCCCAACCATCACCACCACAACCACCACCCCAACCATCACCACCACAACCACCACCCCAACCATCACCACCACAACCACCACCCCAACCATCACCACCACAACCACCACCCCAACCATCACCACCACAACCACCACCCCAACCATCACCACCACAACCACCACCCCAACCATCACCACCACAACCACCACCCCAACCATCACCACCACAACCACCACCCCAACCATCACCACCACAACCACCACCCCAACCATCACCACCACAACCACCACCCCAACCATCACCACCACAACCACCACCCCAACCATCACCACCACAACCACCACCCCACCCACCACACAACCACCACCCCAACCATCACCACCACAACCACCACCCCAACCATCACCACCACAACCACCACCCCAACCATCACCACCACAACCACCACCCCAACCATCACCACCACAACCACCACCCCAACCATCACCACCACAACCACCACCCCAACCATCACCACCACAACCACCACCCCAACCATCACCACCACAACCACCACCCCAACCATCACCACCACAACCACCACCCCAACCATCACCACCACAACCACCACCCCAACCATCACCACCACAACCACCACCCCAACCATCACCACCACAACCACCACCCCAACCATCACCACCACAACCACCACCCCAACCATCACCACCACAACCACCACCCCAACCATCACCACCACAACCACCACCCCAACCATCACCACCACAACCACCACCCCAACCATCACCACCACAACCACCACCCCAACCATCACCACCACAACCACCACCCCAACCATCACCACCACAACCACCACCCCAACCATCACCACCACAACCACCACCCCAACCATCACCACCACAACCACCACCCCAACCATCACCACCACAACCACCACCCCAACCATCACCACCACAACCACCACCCCAACCATCACCACCACAACCACCACCCCAACCACCACCACCACAACCGCCACCTCAACCATCACCATCACACCCACCACCTCAACCATCACCACCACAACCACCACCCCAACCATCACCACCACAACCACCACCCCAACCATCACCACCACAACCACCACCTCAACCATCACCACCACAACCCCAACCAGGGAGGCCAAGCCCATGATGACACTCTTCAGGTCACTTGTTCTATCTAGGCTGGAATATTGCTGCACAGTAACAGCACCTTTCAAGGCAGGTGAAATTGCTGACCTAGAAAATGTACAGAGAACTTTCACGGCGCGCATAACGGAGATAAAACACCTCAATTATTGGGAGCGCTTGAGGTTCCTAAACCTGTATTCCCTGGAACACAGGAGGGAGAGATACATGATTATATACACCTGGAAAATCCTAGAGGGACTAGTACCGAACTTGCACACGAAAATCACTCATTACGAAAGCAAAAGACTTGACAGACGATGCACCATCCCCCCAATGAAAAGCAGGGGTGTCACTAGCACGTTAAGAGACCATACAATAAGTGTCAGGGGCCCGAGACTGTTCAACTGCCTCCCAGCACACATAAGGGGGATTACCAACAGACCCCTGGCAGTCTTCAAGCTGGCACTGGACAAGCACCTAAAGTCAGTTCCGGATCAGCCGGGCTGTGGCTCGTATGTTGGTTTGCATGCAGCCAGCAGCAACAGCCTGGTTGATCAGGCTCTGATCCACCAGGAGGCCTGGTCTCAGACCGGGCCGCGGGGGCGTTGACCCCCGGAACTCTCTCCAGGTAAACTCTCCAGGTAAACCATCACCACAACCACCACCCCAACCATCACCACCACAACCACCACCCCAACCATCACCACCACAACCACCACCTCAACCATCACCACCACAACCCCAACCATCACCACAACCACCACCCCAACCATCACCACCACCACTCTCACCACTCTCACTTAGACAATTGCCCATCGCCTCGCTTCAACCACCACCCTTTTCACCTCAACCACCACCACTACTACTACCCTCCTGGGCTCAACCACCACCATCACCACTACTACTACCCTCATGGCTTCTACCACCACCCACCATCACCCGTCCCCTCAACCACCGTGGCCTTCCTGGCCTGGTCCCTGGGGTCAGTAGGGGTGGCCACCTCAAAGCAACGAAGCAGAGGTCGAGTTGCAGTAATGTGATCTTGTGGCCACGAGCACCAGCCAATTATACCAAGACAGAGTGGTGGAGAGTCTCAGGTGTTAGTGTGTGTGTGTGTGTGTGTGTGTGTGTGTGTGTGTGTGTGTGTGTGTGTGTGTGTGTGTGTGTGTGTGCGTGCCCACCTAGTTGTGGTTCCAGGGGTCGATTCACAGCTCCTGGCCACGCATCTTCACTGGTCGCTACTAGGTCCCCTCCCTCCCTGCTCCATGAGCTTTATCATACCTCGTCTTAAAACTATGTATGGTTTCTGCCTCCACTACATCACTTTTCAGACTATTCCACTTCCTGACTACTCTGTGACTGAAGAAATACTTCCTAACATCCGTTTGACTCATCTGAGTCTTCAACTTCCAATTGTGACCTCTTGTGTCTGTGTCCCCTCTCTAGAACATCCTGTTTCTGTCCACTTTATCTATTCCTCGCAGTATTTTGTATGTCGTTATCATGTCTCCCCTAACCCTCCTGTCCTCCAGTGTAGTCAGGCCGATTTCCCTTAACCTTTCTTTGTAGGACATTCCCCTTAGCTATGGAACTAGCCTTATTGCAAACTTTGCATTTTCTCTAATTTCTTAACGTACTTGAGCAGGTGTCTGTTCCAAACTGGCGCTGCATACTCCAGTATGGGCCTGACGTACACGGTGTACGATGTCTTGAACGATTCCTTACTAAGGTATCAAAACGCTGTTCTCAGGTTTGCCAGGCGCCCGTATGCTGCAGTAGTTATCTGGTTGTGTGCTTCCGGAGACGTGCTCGATATTATACTCACCCCAAGATCTTTCTCCTTGAGTGAGGTTTGAAGTCTTTGGCCGCCTAGCCTATACTCTGTCTGCGGTCTTCTTTGCCCTTCCCCGATCTTCATGAATTTGCATTCGGCGAGGTTAAATTCCATGGGTAAAGATGACGTGATGAGTTTATCAACACAGTAGTTTGAAGTGGTCAGTCCCTCAGCCTGGAGAAGTATTCAGCTGATAGTGATAATTACACTAGGCCAGTTTCTTGACCTTTTCCTTATACCGGAGTGACCTTCAGCAAATTTAAAAAAACAAATAACTTTAATCTTTTGTTACCTTAGCTATCGTTTTCTACTAGAATAACTAAAAGCTATCGTGGTCGATAGGTTAATTTATGAGGACATTCTTACTGTGAGTGCTACAGCTGCGTCCTACACCACACCTGCACCTCACACACAGCTCGAATCACAACTCTGGTCCCTCCAGAGCTGTGATTCGATCCCTGCAACCTCTTATAGGTGAGTACACACACACACACACACACACACACACACACACACACACACACACACACACACACACACACACACACACACATATGCTGGTATGTACGATAATCTAAAGAACTGTATTTGTGTATATCTGAATAAAGTTACTTACCTGGAGTATACCTGCAGGGAGTGTCGGGGGTCAACGTCCCCTCGGCCTGGTTTATGACAAGGCCTCAGGGTGGATCAGGGGCTGATCAACCAGGCTGTTACTGTTGGCCGCTCGCAATCCGACGTACGAGCCACGTCCCGGCTGGTCAGGTACTGACTTTAGGTGCCTGTCCAGCGCCTTCTTGAAGACAGTCAGGGGTCTACTGGTAATCCCCCTTATGTATGCTGGGAGGCAGTTGAACATTCATGGCAAAGGACAGATTCATAGTGTCCCTGTTAGCAGAGGATGTGAAGTTAATGCGAAGAATTCAAACGAATGAGGATCAGGTAGGACGACTGACTGTAAGTGACTACACAGCTGTGTGCTGGCGTGGTAGGCAACGCTCCCGCCTGGTACACTGAGAGTTCGTGCTTCAGTACCCGGCCGGGTGGAAACGCTGGGCATGTTTCCTTACACTTGCTGTCCCTGTTCACCTAACGGTAAGTAGGTACCTGGTGGTAACCGAATGTTGTGGGTCGCATTCTGGGGGACAAGACTGGCCATAAAGGAAACAAGACACAGTCCCGACGACGCACTGACTTTCTTGGGCTATCCTGGGTGGCTAACTTTCCCCCGGGTTAAAAATCCTAATTAATAATAATAATATCTTTCTACAAGTACATGTACATGGTATACAGTCCTAGCTGGCATCAATGACATACTACTATATAAACAGCACCTTGTTATGGAGAGCATATCTCGCAAATTAGGTCGGTTGTATCCCAGGATGCGACACACACCAGTCCACTAACACCCAGGTACCCATTTTTATACTGATGAGTGAACAGGGACTGCAGGTGTCTTATGGAAATACGTCCCTA
Source organism: Cherax quadricarinatus (assembly GCF_038502225.1). NCBI lineage: Eukaryota > Metazoa > Arthropoda > Malacostraca > Decapoda > Parastacidae > Cherax > Cherax quadricarinatus. The sequence goes on along the minus strand of NC_091371.1, from coordinate 18,383,657 downwards.
ATGTTATCCAGCCGTACCGGAGATTCGAACTCCGGACCTGAGTGTGTGAGTCGAGTGCGCTAGCGACCGAGCTACTGTACACTCCACACGTCTGTAATAATATAATCAATCTATTAGTATTTCCTTGTACCCATTAACATTAAAAAATGCAGTCACTGCCTACGATATATAGTAACAATAAAATATAACCTGTATACTTCCAGTAATGTCAGAGTGTTATATTAATCTGTGGTGGTCAGGTGTGTACACCTGAGGAACAGTAGCAGTGTAACCCTGGCACTTAACACCTGAGGAACAGTAGCAGTGTAACCCTGGCACTTAACACCTGAGGAACAGTAGCAGTGTAACCCTGGCACTTAACACCTGAGGAACAGTAGCAGTGTAACCCTGGCACTTAACACCTGATGAACAGTAGCAGTGTAACCCTGGCACTTAACACCTGAGGAACAGTAGTTGTGTAACCCTGGCACTAAACACCTGAGGAACAGTAGCAGTGTAACCATGGCACTTAACACCTGAGGAACAGTAGCAGTGTAGCCCTGGCACTTAACACCTGAGGAACAGTAGCAGTGTAACCCTGGCACTTAACACCTGAGGAACAGTAGCAGTGTAACCCTGGCACTTAACACCTGAGGAACAGTAGCAGTGTAACCCTGGCACTTAACACCTGAGGAACAGTAGCAGTGTAACCCTGGCACTTAACACCTGAGGAACAGTAGTTGTGTAACCCTGGCACTTAACACCTGAGGAACAGTAGCAGTGTAACCCTGGCACTTAACACCTGAGGAACAGTAGCAGTGTAACCCTGGCACTTAACACCTGAGGAACAGTAGCAGTGTAGCCCTGGCACTAAACACCTGAGGAACAGCAGCAGTGTAACCCTGGCACTTAACACCTGAGGAACAGTAGCAGTGTAACCATGGCACTTAACACCTGAGGAACAGTAGCAGTGTAACCCTGGCACTAAACACCTGAAGAACAGTAGTTGTGTAACCCTGGCACTAAACACCTGATGAACAGTAGCAGTGTAACCCTGGCACTTAACACCTGAGGAACAGTAGTTGTGTAACCCTGGCACTAACCCTGGCACTTAACACCTGAGGAACAGTACAGTGTAACCCTGGCACTTAACACCTGAGGAACAGTAGTTGTGTAACCCTGGCACTTAACACCTGAGGAACAGTAGCAGTGTAACCCTTAACACCTGAGGAACAGTAGTTGTGTAAACACATGAGGAACAGTAGCAGTGTAACCCTGGCACTTAACACCTGAGGAACAGTAGCAGTGTAGCCCTGGCACTTAACACCTGAGGAACAGTAGCAGTGTAACCCTGGCACTTAACACCTGAGGAACAGTAGCAGTGTAACCCTGACACTTAACACCTGATGAACAGTAGCAGTGTAGCCCTGGCACTTAACACCCGAGGAACAGTAGCAGTGTAACCCTGGCACTTAACACCTGAGGAACAGTATCAGTGTAACCCTGGCACTTAACACCTGAGGAACAGTAGCAGTGTAGCCCTGGCACTAAACACCTGAGGAACAGTAGCAGTGTAACCCTGGCACTAAACATCTGAGGAACAGTAGTTGAGTAACCCTGGCACTTATCACCTGAGGAACAGTGGCAGTGTAACCCTGGCACTAAACACCTGAGGAACAGTAGTTGTGTAACCCTGGCACTAAACACCTGAGGAACAGTAGCTGTGTAACCCTGGCACTAAACACCTGAGGAACAGTAGCAGTGTAACCCTGGCACTAAACACCTGAGGAACAGTAGTTGTGTAACCCTGGCACTAAACACCTGAGGAACAGTAGCAGTGTAACCCTGGCACTAAACACCTGAGGAACAGTAGCAGTGTAACCCTGGCACTAAACACCTGAGGAACATTAGTTGTGTAACCCTGGCATTAAACACCTGAGGAACAGTAGCTGTGTAACCCTGACACTAAACACCTGAGGAACAGTAGCTGTGTAACCCTGGCACTAAACACCTGAGGAACAGTAGCAGTGTAACCCCGGCACTAAACACATGAGGAACATTATTTGTGTAACCCTGGCACTAAACACCTGAGGAACAGTAGTTGTGTAACCCTGGCACTAAACACCTGAGGAACAGTAGCTGTGTAACCCTGGCACTAAACACCTGAGGAACAGTAGCAGTGTAACCCTGGCACTAAACACCTGAGGAACAGTAGCTGTGTAACCTTGGCACTAAACACCTGAGGAACAGCTGTGTAACTCTGGCACTAAACACCTGAGGAACAGTAGTTGTGTAACCCTGGCACTAAACACCTGAGGGACAGTAGTTGTGTAACCCTGGCACTAAACACCTGAGGAACAGTAGCAGTGTAACCCTGGCACTTAACACCTGAGGAACAGTAGCAGTGTAACCCTGGCACTTAACACCTGAGGAACAGTAGCAGTGTAACCCTGGCACTAAACACCTGAGGAACAGTAGCAGTGTAACCCTGGCACTTAACACCTGAGGAACAGTAGCAGTGTAACCCTGGCACTTAACACCTGAGGAACAGTAGCAGTGTAACCCTGGCACTTAACACCTGAGGAACAGTAGCAGTGTAACCCTGGCACTTAACACCTGAGGAACAGTAGCAGTGTAACCCTGGCACTAAACACCTGAGGAACAGTAGCAGTGTAACCCTGGCACTAAACACCTGAGGAACAGTAGCAGTGTAGCCCTGGCACTTAACACCTGAGGAACAGTAGCAGTGTAACCCTGGCACTTAACACCTGAGGAACAGTAGCAGTGTAACCCTGGCACTTAACACCTGAGGAACAGTAGCAGTGTAACCCTGACACTTAACACCTGAGGAACAGTAGCAGTGTAACCCTGGCACTTAACACCTGAGGAACAGTAGCAGTGTAACCCTGGCACTTAACACCTGAGGAACAGTAGCAGTGTAGCCCTGGCACTTAACACCTGAGGAACAGTAGCAGTGTAACCCTGGCACTTAACACCTGAGGAACAGTAGCAGTGTAACCCTGGCACTTAACACCTGAGGAACAGTAGCAGTGTAACCCTGGCACTAAACACCTGAGGAACAGTAGCAGTGTAACCCTGGCACTTAACACCTGAGGAACAGTAGCAGTGTAACCCTGGCACTAAACACCTGAGGAACAGTAGCAGTGTAACCCTGGCACTTAACACCTGAGGAACAGTAGCAGTGTAACCCTGGCACTTAACACCTGAGGAACAGTAGCAGTGTAACCCTGGCACTTAACACCTGAGGAACAGTAGCAGTGTAACCCTGGCACTAAACACCTGAGGAACAGTAGCAGTGTAACCCTGGCACTAAACACCTGAGGAACAGTAGCAGTGTAACCCTGGCACTTAACACCTGAGGAACAGTAGCAGTGTAACCCTGGCACTTAACACCTGAGGAACAGTAGCAGTGTAACCCTGGCACTTAACACCTGAGGAACAGTAGCAGTGTAACCCTGGCACTTAACACCTGAGGAACAGTAGCAGTGTAACCCTGGCACTTAACACCTGAGGAACAGTAGCAGTGTAGCCCTGGCACTTAACACCTGAGGAACAGTAGCAGTGTAACCCTGGCACTTAACACCTGAGGAACAGTAGCAGTGTAACCCTGGCACTTAACACCTGAGGAACAGTAGCAGTGTAACCCTGGCACTTAACACCTGAGGAACAGTAGCAGTGTAACCCTGACACTTAACACCTGAGGAACAGTAGCAGTGTAACCCTGGCACTTAACACCTGAGGAACAGTAGCAGTGTAACCCTGGCACTTAACACCTGAGGAACAGTAGCAGTGTAACCCTGGCACTTAACACCTGAGGAACAGTAGCAGTGTAACCCTGGCACTTAACACCTGAGGAACAGTAGCAGTGTAACCCTGGCACTTAACACCTGAGGAACAGTAGCAGTGTAACCCTGGCACTTAACACCTGAGGAACAGTAGCAGTGTAACCCTGGCACTTAACACCTGAGGAACAGTAGCAGTGTAACCCTGGCACTTAACACCTGAGGAACAGTAGCAGTGTAACCCTGGCACTAAACACCTGAGGAACAGTAGCAGTGTAACCCTGGCACTTCACACCTGAGGAACAGTAGCAGTGTAACCCTGGCACTTAACACCTGAGGAACAGTAGCAGTGTAACCCTGGCACTTAACACCTGAGGAACAGTAGCAGTGTAACCCTGGCACTAAACACCTGAGGAACAGTAGCAGTGTAACCCTGGCACTTAACACCTGAGGAACAGTAGCAGTGTAACCCTGGCACTTAACACCTGAGGAACAGTAGCAGTGTAACCCTGGCACTTAACGCCTGAGGAACAGTAGCAGTGTAACCCTGGCACTTAACACCTGAGGAACAGTAGCAGTGTAACCCTGACACTTAGTACCTGAGGAACAGTAGCAGTGTAACCCTGGCACTTAACACCTGAGGAACAGTAGCAGTGTAGCCCTGGCACTTAACACCTGAGGAACAGTAGCAGTGTAACCCTGGCACTTAACACCTGAGGAACAGTAGCAGTGTAACCCTGGCACTTAACACCTGAGGAACAGTAGCAGTGTAACCCTGGCACTAAACACCTGAGGAACAGTAGCAGTGTAACCCTGGCACTTAACACCTGAGGAACAGTAGCAGTGTAACCCTGGCACTTAACACCTGAGGAACAGTAGCAGTGTAGCCCTGGCACTTAACACCTGAGGAACAGTAGCAGTGTAGCCCTGGCACTTAACACCTGAGGAACAGTAGCAGTGTAGCCCTGGCACTTAACACCTGAGGAACAGTAGCAGTGTAACCCTGGCACTTAACACCTGAGGAACAGTAGCAGTGTAACCCTGGCACTTAACACCTGAGGAACAGTAGCAGTGTATCCCCTGCACTTAACACCTGAGGAACAGTAGCAGTGTAACCCTGGCACTTAACACCTGAGGAACAGTAGCAGTGTAACCCTGGCACTTAACACATGAGGAACAGTAGCAGTAACCCTGTACACCTGAGGAACAGTAGCAGTGTAACCCACTAAACACCTGAGGAACAGTAGTTGTGTAACCCTGGCACTAAACACCTGAGGAACAGTAGCAGTGTAACCCTGGCACTAAACACCTGAGGAACAGTAGCAGTGTAACCCTGGCACTAAACACCTGAGGAACAGTAGCAGTGTAACCCTGGCACTAAACACCTGAGGAACAGTAGCAGTGTAACCCTGGCACTAAACACCTGAGGAACAGTAGCAGTGTAACCCTGGCACTAAACACCTGAGGAACAGTAGCAGTGTAACCCTGGCACTAAACACCTGAGGAACAGTAGCAGTGTAACCCTGGCACTAAACACCTGAGGAACAGTAGCAGTGTAACCCTGGCACTAAACACCTGAGGAACAGTAGCAGTGTAACCCTGGCACTAAACACCTGAGGAACAGTAGCAGTGTAACCCTGGCACTAAACACCTGAGGAACAGTAGCAGTGTAACCCTGGCACTAAACACCTGAGGAACAGTAGCAGTGTAACCCTGGCACTAAACACCTGAGGAACAGTAGCAGTGTAACCCTGGCACTAAACACCTGAGGAACAGTAGCAGTGTAACCCTGGCACTAAACACCTGAGGAACAGTAGCAGTGTAACCCTGGCACTAAACACCTGAGGAACAGTAGCAGTGTAACCCTGGCACTAAACACCTGAGGAACAGTAGCAGTGTAACCCTGGCACTAAACACCTGAGGAACAGTAGCAGTGTAACCCTGGCACTAAACACCTGAGGAACAGTAGCAGTGTAACCCTGGCACTAAACACCTGAGGAACAGTAGCAGTGTAACCCTGGCACTAAACACCTGAGGAACAGTAGCAGTGTAACCCTGGCACTAAACACCTGAGGAACAGTAGCAGTGTAACCCTGGCACTAAACACCTGAGGAACAGTAGCAGTGTAACCCTGGCACTAAACACCTGAGGAACAGTAGCAGTGTAACCCTGGCACTTAACACCTGAGGAACAGTAGCAGTGTAACCCTGGCACTAAACACCTGAGGAACAGTAGCAGTGTAACCCTGGCACTAAACACCTGAGGAACAGTAGCAGTGTAACCCTGGCACTAAACACCTGAGGAACAGTAGCAGTGTAACCCTGGCACTAAACACCTGAGGAACAGTAGCTGTGTAACCCTGGCACTAAACACCTGAGGAACAGTAGCAGTGTAACCCTGGCACTAAGAATATCCCCAGTGATAGATAACATAACTGTTCAACACTAGAGTATATTTACCCACGAAGCGGTTTGACAATCAGTGATTTTTTTAATGCAATATAAGGAGAATATAGCTGCAAGAGACTGGAGGAAGTAGAGAGGAAGTTTTGATGTGATCAGTCCCTGATGATATACAGTACTTGACAGTATTGTATAGTATTAAAGTAAGGATCCCCACCAGTGCCTGGATCAAGAGCCACGTCTGTGTTCCGTGTTGTATCCACGTATATAACATATACCACTTTGATATTTTGGGTTATCCTGGGTAATGTATGATAATAGTACTTACGTGTACTTGTACCTCAATAAACTGACTTATCCTTCTCTGACCAGTCTATTAACTGATTTTAATATATTCATAAACCCAAATATATTACATTATGGAAGAAATCACAATAAAACGCGTGATTGTAAATATGAAAAAACACCACAGTGAAAATAGAAAATAAACGTGAGCGTACTTATGTGCTGACACATGTTCAGAAGATGTGTTTAAGAACATGTAAACTCTCAGGTTTTATTTCCTAGTTTTATTGTGGTGTTTTTGCATATTATGTAGAATAAATTCCCCACATACAGGTTAACAGCACTCATGTAGTTAATAGGTTAACCCCCGATATATTAACCATGTAGGACTCCCCTAGGGAGGTTCCTTGACGCTGCTGAAGGGCTCTTGAATCTTGATCTGTTGAATTGGATCTATGTTCCAGTTCCCTGAATTAAGCCTGAATACCTTCCATACCCCCCACATGCGCTGTATAATCCTACGGGTTTAGCGCTTCCCCATGATTATAATAATAATAATAATAATAATAAGGCAGTGGTAACGCGTTCAGCTAACACAGGAACATAACCAGGACGAGCCCTGGACGAGCCCTGGTCGAGCCCTGGACGAGCCCTGGACGAGCCCTGGACGAGCCCTGGACGAGCCCTGGACGAGCCCTGGACGAGCCCTAGACGAGCCCTGGACGAGCCCTGGACGAGCCCTGGTCGAGCCCTGGACGAGCCATGGACGAGCCCTGGACGAGCCCTGGTCGAGCCCTGGACGAGCCATGGACGATCCCTGGACGATCCCTGGACGAGCCTTGGACGAGCCCGGGACGAGCCCTGGACGAGCCCTGGACGAGCCCTGGACGAGCCCTGGGCGAGGTGGAACATATGATTAAGTTCTTTAACATGTGATGCCACTGTTACCTGTAGATACGAGTGGTCGGCTGGTGTGGGTCGCATCCTGAGGGAGGACATATAAATACAATGGAAATAAGCCACACTGTTTGACTGTCTGCAATTATTCATGAACCCCCAGTGGAAATAAGTCAATTTGTCTGACTTTCTTGTGTTATCCTAGGTAATCTACAAATATGTTGCTATGTATAATGATTTATATAACTGTGTTTATGTGTACAGGTACCTGAATAAACTTACTAATTTTGAGCTATATAATTCGAATATAGTCTTATCAATAAAAAATCACATTGTTTGATTTATTAGGTTAAGTTAAATCTACCTAATTTATTACATGTGAACCCGTAACACCTGTGATCTAAAAAAGCATTGTAAACTTTTCTGTATATTATGTATACAATCGATCATTCAAAGGTGCATGTACCTTGGGTCAAGTTAGTTTAGTTAGTGCTAACAAAATCTCCATTTTCTGTTATTATTTTTATGAGAAAACGTATTGAAACAGGTTATAGTACACTTGAGTAATAATAAATTATAACTGCAACTTTACATAAGGTAAGATAAGACAAGATTTCGTTCGGATTTTTAACCCTGGAGGGTTAGCCACCCAGGATAACCCAAGAAAGTCAGTGGGTCATCGAGGACTGTCTGTCTTATTTCCATTGTGGTTCTTCAAACTTGTCCCCCAGGATGCGACCCACACCAGTCGACTAACACACTCGTACCTACTTACTACTAGGTGAACAGCAGGTGTAATGAAACATACCCAACGTTTCCACCCATGCCGGCGATTGAACCACAGTCACTCAGCGAGTGTAACGACAGAGCTGACAACCGAGCCACGGGACCACAGCCCGAAATGCTGTGCATCCTGTGGACCTTTAGATTATTATATGATTTGTTTATGCACTAACTTGAAATTACTATAATACAATAATGTAATAATTGAATTTTGTTGTATGCACCACAACCCGTCTGATCAGGAACTGACTTAAGGCACTTATCCAGTTCCCTCTTGAAGACAGCCAGAGTCTGTTAGCAACTTCCTTATATATGGTGCTAAAATTATTATTATTATTATTATTATTATTATTATTATTATTATTATTATTATTATTATTATTATTATTACAAAAGGTCATTATATTTGGACCTGATTCAGCAATAATCAATGGAAGGTGGTGAACTGAGTAGATAATATGAAATTCAGAGACCAGCTGCTAAAAAGATTTAAAGCAAACAGACAGGATATTGCAGCACTAAATGAATTCCAAAGGGTGAGGAACAGAGTACAGAGGCTTATAAAAGGAGCAAAGGCAAAGCACTATTTCTCAAAAATTGAAGAGTATAAGCATAACCCCAGAAAGCTCTGGCAGCAACTAAAACAGTTGGGGTATAGCCATAAATCAGTAGATAGGTCTAACATGGTACTCACTATCGATAACGAGGTATGCCACGAAACATCTAAGGTGGCAAACTGCTTTAATTCCTTCTACACATCTGTTGCATCAACACTAGTAAGTAAACTACCAGCTGCATCAAATACCTTTAACACAGACTGACAAGTTTCAAACATACTATACCAATAAAGGAGTAACCCCAAACAGTTGTCAACTAGTAAGTGTATCTCATGACTTTATTCAAAAAGAACTAAGCAGGTTAAACCCAACTAAGAGCACAGGCCCGGATAACATCCCGTCTAAGTTCCTAAAAGATGGTGCTTCTGAACTGTCAATCCCTATTGCTCGCATAATAAATCTATCAATCACCACTAATACCGTACCGGAGGGGTTCAAGGAAACCAGGGTTACTCCTATCTTCAAGAAAAATAGTAGGTCTGATGTCAGCAACTATAGGCCTGTTAGTATACTCAGTATAATATCCAAAATTCTAGAGAGGGCGGTGTACTCTCAAGTAGTTAAGTACCTTAATGACAACAACATTCTCCATAGCTATCAATCGGGCTTTAGAAGATCTTACTCAACCGACACCTCCCTAATTAATCTGATGGATTACCTGAGAACTGAAATGTCAAAGGGGAACCTCATAGGTATGGTAACCTTAGACCTGCAAAAGGCCTTCGATACTGTCAACCACAATATATTATGTAAGAAACTTCAAGCTATCGGTATAGGTTCTGTAGACTGGTTTAAGTCCTACCTTAGCAACAGGAGACAAATTGTCAAAATCAACAAAACGGAATCAGAACCCCTGCCGATAGCATGTGGAGTTCCCCAAGGTAGTATTCTGGGTCCCTTATTATTCTTATGTTATGTCAATGACATGCCTATCAGTGTCAAGTGCAAACTTCTAGTGTATGCAGATGACAGTTCCTGTATAGACAAGCATAGTGTCTACCTACTGAGGCTCGCAGGACCCTATGTCTAGCCCTTATACAATGCCATATGGATTACGCTTGCTCTTCATGGTACTCTGCCTTGACCAAAAAAAAAAAAACTGAAAGATAGACTGCAAATCACGCAGAACAAAATCGTAAGATTCATCCTGGGGCTGGGACCAAGAAAGCATGTAGGCCAGGATGAATTACAGCAGTTGGATATGCTGAATGTTGAAGACAGAGTAAAACAACTGAAGCTAAATCATGCTTATAAAATTGCTCACAAACAGTGTCCAGAATATCTTGCTGTCAATTTTGTCAAGGTTGGGAACCAAAGCAATCATAGTACAAGGGGGAGAGAGCACAACTTTGTAGTACCCACAGTCAGTAGCCAGGCTTCAAACACCCTTTATTGAATAGCAATAAAGGACTGCAACAGACTTCCCGCACATGTCAAAGCCAGTCATAGCATGAACCAGTTCAAGAAGAGTGCCAAAAGGTGTCTGATGAATGTAGCTACAGAAAGGGAGAGGAATGATTTTCTATTTTTAGCTAACATACGTGTAAATTTTACCTTATTCCTAGTAATGACCCTCGTATTGTAGATAGTCTTAATGACCCTCGTGTAGTAGATAGTCTTTTTAGTATGATAATAAGATGTTATCTTCATTATAGAATAATAAGAAAATATTATAACCTTTATATTATAATAATAAGGTAAAAGGACCCCAATGGAAATAAGTCAGTCTGACTTTTTTGGGTTATCCCAGGTTCTCTACACATACGCTGCTATGTATGATAATTTTATGTAACTGTATTTGTGTATACCTGAATAAACTTACTTACTTACTTACTTACCCGAGGCGGCCACTGTGTTGTGCGTGGCGCTGCTGCCGGTGCCAAGTACGGCTTCCAGCTGTAAAAAGTCATATTTAAGTTTGCTTTACCAGCGTCGTATACGCTTTAGCCGGCAGCTTGCCTCCTTGACACACTCCTCACTCCCACCTCACCGTAAGCAAATATCCCAGACCATGTTTGTAAAAGGAGGAATATCGAAGTCGATCTAGTTATTATAGGCACCACAAGGTTGACTCTGTGATTATAGGCACCACAAGGTTGACTCTGTGATTATAGGCACCACAAGGTTGACTCTGTGATTATAGGCACCACAAGGTTGACTCTGTGATTATAGGCACCACAAGGTTGACTCTGTGATTATAGGCACCACAAGGTTGACTCTGTGATTATAGGCACCACAAGGTTGACTCTGTGATTATAAGCACCACAAGGTTGACTCTGTGATTATAGGCGCCACAAGGTTGACTCTGTGATTATAAGCACCACAAGGTTGACTCTGTGATTATAGGCACCACAAGGTTGACTCTGTGATTATAAGCACCACAAGGTTGACTCTGTGATTATAGGCACCACAAGGTTGACTCTGTGATTATAGGCGCCACAAGGTTGACTCTGTGATTATAAGCACCACAAGGTTGACTCTGTGATAATAGGCACCACAAGGTTGGCTCTGTGATTATAGGCGCCACAAGGTTGACTCTGTGATTATAGGCACCACAAGGTTGACTCTGTGATTATAGGCACCACAAGGTTGGCTCTGTGATTATAGGCACCACAAGGTTGACTCTGTGATTATAGGCACCACAAGGTTGACTCTGTGATTATAGGCGCCACAAAATCTGATACATCACAGGTAGAGGCTAAAAGAGTAAGCATTTAGCAGCACTTTGTGACGGGTGTATGAGTAACTATTTAATTTGGTGACAAAAATTGCTCTGAATCCCTTGTGGGTGTTTCAAATCACTCGTGAGTGCTTTAAACCACTTATGAGTGCTTTGAATCACTAGTGAGTGCTTTAAACCACTTATGAGTGCTTTAAATCACTCGTGAGTGCTTTAAACCACTTATGAGTGCTTTGAATCACTAGTGAGTGCTTTAAACCACTTATGAGTGCTTTAAATCACTCGTGAGTGCTTTAAACCACTTATGAGTGCTTTGAATCACTAGTGAGTGCTTTAAACCACTTATGAGTGCTTTGAATCACTAGTGAGTGCTTTGAGTCCTAAAGTATGCACACACACACACACACACACACACACACACACACACACACACAAGCAGGGTGATCATATATGACCATCTAGTACTAGAATACATAAGCACAACAAAATTAATGCAACTACTAAAAGCACTTATAACAAGGCAATGGAATCAAGATAACAGACGAGTATAGAATACACCGCTTCAGATGGGACAAGAGACAGAAAAGTGAAAGATAGCCAGAGTGGTCCCCGTGTATAAGAATGGGTTTTATCGGACTCTCAGAATTAGATAGACATCTACTTGAAACCCGGCTGACTAAGACCGGAGAGTTTCTTGGTTGTAATAAGACGACTGACTGTATTGCAATTGCATGCTTCAACACACATAAAGTTTGAGAATGTAGACAAAGTCTTCCAATTAGCCTCTCCCTGCTGTAGATGTCAAAGGGTGTGGTGCATACTAATAAACCAATAATAATAATAATAATAATAACAACAACAACAACAACAACAACAACAACAACAACAACAACAACTATCCTGTGTGTAGTGACATGTTGAAGCAGTGTGAGTCACGACTATCCTGTGTGTAGTGACATGTTGAAGCAGTGTGAGTCACGACTATCCTGTGTGTAGTGACATGTTGAAGCAGTGTGAGTCACGACTATCCTGTGTGTAGTGACATGTTGAAGCAGTGTGAGTCATGACTATCCTGTGTGTAGTGACATGTTGAAGCAGTGTGAGTCACGACTATCCTGTGTGTAGTGACGTGTTGAAGCAGTGTGAGTCACGACTATCCTGTGTGTAGTGACATGTTGAAGCAGTGTGAGTCACGACTATCCTGTGTGTAGTGACATGTTGAAGCAGTGTGAGTCACGACTATCCTGTGTGTAGTGACATGTTGAAGCAGTGTGAGTCACGACTATCCTGTGTGTAGTGACATGTTGAAGCAGTGTGAGTCACGACTATCCTGTGTGTAGTGACATGTTGAAGCAGTGTGAGTCACGACTATCCTGTGTGTAGTGACATGTTGAAGCAGTGTGAGTCATGACTATCCTGTGTGTAGTGACATGTTGAAGCAGTGTGAGTCACGACTATCCTGTGTGTAGTGACATGTTGAAGCAGTGTGAGTCACGACTATCCTGTGTGTAGTGACATGTTGAAGCAGTGTGAGTCACGACTATCCTGTGTGTAGTGACATGTTGAAGCAGTGTGAGTCACGACTATCCTGTGTGTAGTGACATGTTGAAGCAGTGTGAGTCACGACTATCCTGTGTGTAGTGACATGTTGAAGCAGTGTGAGTCACGACTATCCTGTGTGTAGTGACATGTTGAAGCAGTGTGAGTCACGACTATCCTGTGTGTAGTGACATGTTGAAGCAGTGTGAGTCACGACTATCCTGTGTGTAGTGACATGTTGAAGCAGTGTGAGTCACGACTATCCTGTGTGTAGTGACATGTTGAAGCAGTGTGAGTCACGACTATCCTGTGTGTAGTGACTGTGTGTAGTGACGTGTTGAAGCAGTGTGAGTCACGACTATCCTGTGTGTAGTGACATGTTGAAGCAGTGTGAGTCACGACTATCCTGTGTGTAGTGACGTGTTGAAGCAGTGTGAGTCACGACTATCCTGTGTGTAGTGACATGTTGAAGCAGTGTGAGTCACGACTATCCTGTGTGTAGTGACATGTTGAAGCAGTGTGAGTCACGACTATCCTGTGTGTAGTGACGTGTTGAAGCAGTGTGAGTCATGACTATCCTGTGTGCAGTGACATGTTGAAGCAGTGTGAGTCATGACTATCCTGTGTGCAGTGACATGTTGAAGCAGTGTGAGTCACGACTATCCTGTGTGTAGTGACGTGTTGAAGCAGTGTGAGTCATGACTATCCTGTGTGTAGTGACATGTTGAAGCAGTGTGAGTCATGACTATCCTGTGTGTAGTGACATGTTGAAGCAGTGTGAGTCACGACTATCCTGTGTGTAGTGACATGTTGAAGCAGTGTGAGTCATGACTATCCTGTGTGTAGTGACATGTTGAAGCAGTGTGAGTCACGACTATCCTGTGTGTAGTGACGTGTTGAAGCAGTGTGAGTCACGACTATCCTGTGTGTAGTGACATGTTGAAGCAGTGTGAGTCACGACTATCCTGTGTGTAGTGACGTGTTGAAGCAGTGTGAGTCATGACTATCCTGTGTGTAGTGACGTGTTGAAGCAGTGTGAGTCATGACTATCCTGTGTGCAGTGACATGTTGAAGCAGTGTGAGTCACGACTATCCTGTGTGTAGTGACGTGTTGAAGCAGTGTGAGTCATGACTATCCTGTGTGTAGTGACATGTTGAAGCAGTGTGAGTCATGACTATCCTGTGTGTAGTGACATGTTGAAGCAGTGTGAGTCACGACTATCCTGTGTGTAGTGACATGTTGAAGCAGTGTGAGTCATGACTATCCTGTGTGTAGTGACATGTTGAAGCAGTGTGAGTCACGACTATCCTGTGTGTAGTGACGTGTTGAAGCAGTGTGAGTCATGACTATCCTGTGTGCAGTGACGTGTTGAAGCAGTGTGAGTCACGACTATCCTGTGTGTAGTGACATGTTGAAGCAGTGTGAGTCATGACTATCATGTGTGTAGTGACATGTTGAAGCAGTGTGAGTCACGACTATCCTGTGTGTAGTGACATGTTGAAGCAGTGTGAGTCACGACTATCCTGTGTGTAGTGACATGTTGAAGCAGTGTGAGTCACGACTATCCTGTGTGTAGTGACGTGTTGAAGCAGTGTGAGTCATGACTATCCTGTGTGTAGTGACATGTTGAAGCAGTGTGAGTCATGACTATCCTGTGTGTAGTGACGTGTTGAAGCAGTGTGAGTCACGACTATCCTGTGTGTAGTGACGTGTTGAAGCAGTGTGAGTCATGACTATCCTGTGTGTAGTGACGTGTTGAAGCAGTGTGAGTCATGACTATCCTGTGTGTAGTGACATGTTGAAGCAGTGTGAGTCATGACTATCCTGTGTGTAGTGACATGTTGAAGCAGTGTGAGTCATGACTATCCTGTGTGTAGTGACATGTTGAAGCAGTGTGAGTCATGACTATCCTGTGTGTAGTGACATGTTGAAGCAGTGTGAGTCATGACTATCCTGTGTGTAGTGACATGTTGAAGCAGTGTGAGTCACGACTATCCTGTGTGCAGTGACATGTTGAAGCAGTGTGAGTCATGACTATCCTGTGTGTAGTGACATGTTGAAGCAGTGTGAGTCACGACTATCCTGTGTGCAGTGACATGTTGAAGCAGTGTGAGTCACGACTATCCTGTGTGTAGTGACATGTTGAAGCAGTGTGAGTCATGACTATCCTGTGTGTAGTGACATGTTGAAGCAGTGTGAGTCACGACTATCCTGTGTGTAGTGACATGTTGAAGCAGTGTGAGTCACGACTATCCTGTGTGTAGTGACATGTTGAAGCAGTGTGAGTCACGACTTATCTTGTTTTAACATCATAATGTTTATCTTGTTTTAACATCATAATGTTTACCTTGTTTTAACATCATAATGTTTACCTTGTTTTAACATCATAATGTTTATCTTGTTTTAACATCATAATGTTTACCTTGTTTTAACATCATAATGTTTATCTTGTTTTAACATCATAATGTTTATCTTGTTTTAACATCATAATGTTTATCATGTTTTAACATCATAATGTTTATCATGTTTTAACATCATAATGTTTACCTTGTTTTAACATCATAATGTTTATCATGTTTTAACATCATAATGTTTATCTTGTTTTAACATCATAATGTTTATCATGTTTTAACATCATAATGTTTATCATGTTTTAACATCATAATGTTTACCTTGTTTTAACATCATAATGTTTATCATGTTTTAACATCATAATGTTTACCTTGTTTTAACATCATAATGTTTATCTTGTTTTAACATCATAATGTTTATCTTGTTTTAACATCATAATGTTTATCATGTTTTAACATCATAATGAGAGGGGCAAGGTAGTGAGAGGGGCAAGGTAGTGAGAGGGGCAAGGTAGTGAGAGGGGCAAGGTAGTGAGAGCAAGGCAGTGAGAGGGGCAAGGTAGTGAGAGGGGCAAGGTAGTGAGAGGGGCAAGGTAGTGAGAGGGGCAAGGTAGTGAGAGGGGCAAGGCAGTGAGAGGGGCAAGGTAGTGAGAGGGGCAAGGTAGTGAGAGGGGCAAGGCAGTGAGAGGGGCAAGGTAGTGACAGGGGCAAGGCAGTGAGAGGGGCAAGGTAGTGAGAGGAGCAAGGCAGTGAGAGGGGCAAGGTAGTGAGAGGGGCAAGGTAGTAAGAGGGGCAAGGTAGTGAGAGGGGCAAGGTATTGAGAGGAGCAAGCCAGTGAGAGGGGCAAGGCAGTGAGAGGGGCAAGGCAGTAAGAGGGGCAAGGTAGTGAGAGGGGCAAGGCAGTGAGAGGGGCAAGGCAGTGAGAGGGGCAAGGTAGTAAGAGGGGCAAGGCAGTGAGAGGGGCAAGGTAGTGAGAGGAGCAAGGCAGTGAGAGGGGCAAGGCAGTGAGAGGGGCAAGGTAGTAAGAGGGGCAAGGTAGTGAGAGGAGCAAGGCAGTGAGAGGGGCAAGGTAGTGAGAGGGGCATGGTAGTGTGAGGGGCAAGGTAGTG
Organism: Cherax quadricarinatus; assembly: GCF_038502225.1. Lineage (NCBI taxonomy): Eukaryota > Metazoa > Arthropoda > Malacostraca > Decapoda > Parastacidae > Cherax > Cherax quadricarinatus. The sequence goes on along the minus strand of NC_091371.1, from coordinate 18,367,211 downwards.
AGAGGGGCAAGGTAGTGAGAGGGGCAGGGCCTCACAGACTGTCTTGTAAGTGTGGCTTACTCTCACTGTGATTCCTACAAACAAACCTTTATGACAATATTTATCATGAGACGCAGAAGGGTGTCTTAGTTGTGGCTGGCAAAGGATGGAGAGCAACGTAAAAAAAAAAAGTTACCTTTGGGAGGAATACACATTTGGTTTCCGTCTTTTAGAGTCAGTTTTTTTCCAGTATTGCAGTAATAGCATTAAATCCAACATGAGTGTCAAAGATTACAGTCAATGGGACTGGTGACTTGCACTCTTGTAGGGTAGCCATGACTTGCTCAATGGTGTGTTGGATGGAGGATACTAGTTTACAATCTCAGGGATATAAGGAGAAACCTCTCCTTGCGGTGCCCACCATCGAGTCATCAAACAGATGAGCTTACTAGCCAGGTAATCAGTAATATATATATATATATATATATATATATATATATATATATATATATATATATATATATATATATATATATATATATATATATATATATATATATATATATATATATATATATATATATATATATATATACATAATAATAATAATAATAAATGTTGCATCAGTAGTACCACCAGTACATCAGGAACTAGTAAGATAAGAGCAACAGCAACACTGCAACCACCACTAGCGGCTTTACCTGATGTTGAAGATGGGCGGGAGGTGGGAGTTTTGGCGGGTGAGAGTGTGGGTGGGCTGGAGTATGAGGGTTGGGTGGCTCATTGGGTGGGAGGGATGGGGGGCGACGGGGTTCAGTTACCGATAGTATAAATATGGGTTGTGAGTGGCGGGGGCGAGCCAGTGATAGACAGAAGCCTGCACAGTCTTCATAGGTGAGCGTTACTGCGAGTGACCTCTATATTGTCCTGTGATCTGTGACCTGTGACCTCTCGTGCCCCTAAACGAAGAGCAGAAACTGTTGCGTAAAACCTGTTAGAGAACGTGTTAATGTTGGATGATCAGCGACCCTGGCATGTCCCCTTGACTCAACAGAATTCACCCACCTGTCTTTCCCACTTACATCAGTGAAAAGGAACAAAGTGTGTGAGTCAGGTGAAGGTGGAAGTAAGTGTTGGCAAGCAGAGAGTGGGCGGGGGTCCCGGCAGCTGCCCAACACCACACGTGTCCTCTCTGCCTGGCAGGAAAAAAATATTTGTGGAGCAAAAATAGGCTTAAACTAACGTAGCGTCAGAATTTATTAACAAGAGTATCAACACACACACATTCACACTCACATACTCAATTATTCTCAGAAAATCATGGAGATGGTTACAGAAAACAACGAGTGAAAACAAAACTAATAATTTTATCTTACGTGATTGTGACTAGTTCCTTGAAGTCAGTGCGTGTTCATCACAAACTCACGGGATTTAACAGTCAGATCTTGTTTTCTGGAGACGCCCATGAGTTCTTTATAAACCTTTTGCTTATAGCAGTGAAACTCATCAATTCTGCAAAGTTGAGAAAACTAAAGGTGGGTAAAAAAAAAAAACAGTATGATGCTAGTATAAACAGCTTGAAATCAGGATCTGTGTTGACACAAGTGTACACAGCATCAGAACAGCACCATGCCTGGGCCAGTCTTGAAACTCTCTAGCCCAGTCAGTGACTCCTCTCACGACCTGGCCATGTTTGAGTCCTGTGAGGATATGTCACAGGCCTGGGGAGGACTCAATGGCAATCTGTCACAGGAAAGCCTCTACCATGACTGCAACAAGCAACACCACATCGACTACCAGAGAGAATATGTGAATTGGACTGACTTCAGATACTCAGACACTAACACCACAGAAATGCCGACAAAAGAGATATATAAAATGGCGACAACTTCAGCCAAGAATAAAATGATCAAGACAGAGAAGCAAGTGCGGGAAATTGGTTTAACTCACACAAAAGAAAGTTTTGAAGACATGGAGGTAGAAAACAGTGAAGCAGCGGAGACTATTAATGTGCCAGTAGTAGAGGCATGTCTCAGTGTAGACATAAACACTTCCCTCACCCGGAAAAAAATAGCCTCCGTCCAGATGGGCCGGACTCTGTCCTACGTTGATAAAGATGATCCCGAGGAATCACCTACACGTCGTCTGCAAGCTGTTCACACCAACGAAAGTGTCGATATAGCAACTGCTCCGAAGCGTCCCTCTGATCACTCTGAAAATCAAGAGAATCCCAAGATGCTGTCTAGTGGCTACCAGAGTAACCGTGTGTACCGCAACCCATCTTACCACTTTGCCGTCAAGGACACGACTATACTCTCTCCTAGACACGTAGTTAAGACTGAATCTTTCGATCAAGACACTAGCATTTTCGAGGACTGTTTACCTTGCGACGAGCATCACGTCCACAGCGCCACTGAGGAGAAGAAAGTATCAGAAAGTTGCAAACGTCACTTGTCTACAGGGGATGAGATTACCTTGCCCCTGGCACCCAACATGCCTCGCAGTGTTTCCTTCAGTGGCCCAGAAATCTTGTCCCCGCCTTTCCCTGCCGGTGGCAGTCTGTCGGAGGGACACAGTCGAAGCGGCAGTGCATCGCAGCTATCAGCCCCCACCTCGAAGTGTTCCTCCCCTCCCTCTGAGAAATCCTCACCGAGAATCGTTCGTGGCTCTGCCATTACCCGCAGTTTTCGTAGACTGTTTAGTTCTCCAGCTCGCAATACTCCCTCCAGCCCACCAGAGGAGTTCTGGCCAGACATCCCAGACTCGCAGCCATCTCCTACTTCAGAGCCAAGAACACCATCTCGACTTCGTAAGCTGAGTAATACAATCTCCCGCCATCTTACACCTCGTTCCAAGATGAGTGACAAGACCACCTTTGCGGGTACAAACGGCCACCAGATGTTGAGTGTCAACGGCGCGCCCGTACACGCTGATACGCAGAACTTGGTAGAGTACGAAAACTTGCTGAAGCTCTTCTGCTGTTCAGGGTGCCAGGTTTTCATGGCACCACCCCTTCACCAGTGCCGCAAGGGTCATCTGGTGTGTGGTACCTGTCGCCTCACCCTAAAGCAAACTTGCCCCGTCTGCAAACAGCGCTTCGCTGACAACACCAACATGATGATGGAGCAAGTGAGTCAAACCTCACCCCTTTTGTTATTACTATTATTATTATTATTATTATTATTATTAGTAGTAGTAGTAGTAGTAGTAGTAATAGTAGTAGTAGTAGTAGTAGTATAACCAAGGAGAAGTGGTAAATTTGTAGAGTCATACAGCGAGCTGGAGAATGAGAAAGAACCAGGTTTGAATTAAAGTGAGAGTTCCAAATTCTGGGATGAAGAGTCATTCTGTGAGTGCGAAGGCACCTCTTCCCTTGAAGGACCTGTCTTGTTAAATGACCATGATAAAAAGATGACTGAGACAATAGATGTAGACAGGATAGATAAGACAGGATACACTACTAAGGCTTTATTAGGTGCTATGGACATGATAAGGTTACCAATGAGACATGAGGTGCACTGATTATGGTAAAGACATGACTGACGCACGAAGAATTTCATGAGACTTTCTTAGTTATTTACTCTACTGTTTTGAACAGAAGCTTTCTAGTTATGACAGCTAACCTGTGTGTGTGTGTGTGTGTGTGTGTGTGTGTGTGTGTGTGTGTGTGTGTGTGTGTGTGTGTGTGTGTGTGTGTGTGTGTGTGTGTGTGTGTGTGTGTGTGTGTGTGCGTGCGCGCACGTTTAGTCACCTATCTGTAATTGCTGGGGTTGATTCATAGCTGCTAGCCCCACCTCTTCGCTAGTCGCTACTAGTGTGTATGAAAGAGAAAGAGAGAGAGAGAGAGAGAGAGAGATAGAGACGGTTATAAATGTGAAAGCCAGTTATCAAAAACAGATATTGTGTTCGAACTACACAAAAAACAAGTCTGAAATGGAGTGGTGCAGATACTGACCTGTCAAGTTGTGGACTCAAACCACCGTCACTGAAATTCTAAATCTATTATTATTATTATTAATCAGTCGTTGTTGTTGTTCGTTGTTTATGTGTTGTTGTTGTTGACTAGTAAACAAAGGCCAGCTCACATAATGGATAAAAAGGTTTTTATGTTTGGCTGACGCCTAGGGCACTGAGAGGCAAGATGGCTGACTGATACAGTGTCCAGCTGACACTGCAACACACACGACAGTATCACTCTGCAGCACACTCTACAGTGCCACTCTGCAGCACACTCTACAGTGCCACTCTGCAGCGCACTTTAGTGTCACTTTATAAAACACTCTACAGTGTCACTGCAACACACACTACAGTGTCACTGCAATACTACAGTGTCACTACAACACACACTACAGTGTCACTTTGCAATACACACTACAGTGTCGCTGCAATACTGCAGTGTCACTCTGCAACACACACTAGTGTTACTGCAATACTACAGTGTCACTCTGCAACACACACTAGTGTCACTGCAATACTACAGTGTCACTGCAACACACTCCAAGGAGTTTACAAGTAAAAAAATATATATAAGCGTAGGAAGACGGTGGGAGAGAGAGAGAGAGAGAGAGAGAGAGAGAGAGAGAGAGAGAGAGAGAGTTACATCATCTTCCGGCAAGGAGTAAATTTTGGCTTACTAAAATGAAAGATACAAGTGCGTTTAAACTGGTCTATAACTCGACATATCAGGAGAGGGGGGGGTATGATACCGGTATCATACTGGTATGATACCGGTATAATGAGAGAGGCACTGGTGATATATTTACCTTTCCCTGTCATGATACCGTCTCCGTGGCATGAGTGATGAGTTAGGAAGTGTGTGAGTGAATGAAGGAGTGAACAAGGCAGTGTGTGAGTGAATTATGGAGTGAACAAGGCAGTGTGTGAGTGAATTATGGAGTGAATAAGGCAGTGTGTGAGTGAATTATGGAGTGAATAAGGCAGTGTGTGAGTGAATTATGGAGTGAATAAGGCAGTGTGTGAGTGAATTATGGAGTGAATAAGGCAGTGTGTGAGTGAATTATGGAGTGAACAAGGCATGAGTGAATTATGGAGTGAATAAGGCAGTGTGTGAGTGAATTATGGAGTGAATAAGGCAGTGTGTGAGTGAATTATGGAGTGAATAAGGCAGTGTGTGAGTGAATTATGAGTGAATTATGGATTGAATAAGGCAGTGTGTGAGTGAATTATGGAGTGAATAAGGCAGTGTGTGAGTGAATTATGGAGTGAATAAGGCAGTGTGTGAGTGAATTATGGAGTGAATAAGGCAGTGTGTGAGTGAATTATGGAGTGAATAAGGCAGTGTGTGAGTGAATTATGGAGTGAATAAGGCAGTGTGTGAGTGAATGAAGGAGTGCTTAGTAGGAGGGTAGGCAGTAAGAGAAAGTGAATTAGCGAGTGTATAACTGGTTAACACAGTCTTCAACACAACACTAACACAGTCTTCAACACAACACTAACACAGTCTTCAACACAACACTAACACAATCTTCAACACAACACTAACACAATCTTCAACACAACACTAACACAATCTTCAACACAACACTAACACAATCTTCAACACAACACTAACACAATCTTCAACACAACACTAACACAATCTTCAACACAACACTAACACAGTCTTCAACACAACACTAACACAATCTTCAACACAACACTTATACAGTCTTTAACACAACACTAACACAGTCTTCAACACAACACTAACACAATCTTCAACACAACGCTTATACAATCTTCAACACAACGCTTATACAATCTTCAACACAACACTAACACAGTCTTCAACACAACGCTTATACAATCTTCAACACAACGCTTATACAATCTTCAACACAACACTAACACAATCTTCAACACAACACTAACACAATCTTCAACACAACACTAACACAGTCTTCAACACAACGCTTATACAATCTTCAACACAACACTAACACAGTCTTCAACACAACACTAACACAGTCTTCAACACAACACTAACACAGTCTTCAACACAACACTAACACAGTCTTTAACACAACACTAACACAGTCTTCAACACAACACTAACACAGTCTTCAACACAACGCTTATACAATCTTCAACACAACACTAACACAATCTTCAACACAACACTAACACAATCTTCAACACAACACTAACACAGTCTTCAACACAACGCTTATACAATCTTCAACACAACACTAACACAGTCTTCAACACAACACTAACACAGTCTTTAACACAACACTAACACAGTCTTCAACACAACACTAACACAGTCTTTAACACAACACTAACACAGTCTTTAACACAACACTAACACAGTCTTCAACACAACACTAACACAGTCTTTAACACAACACTAACACAGTCTTCAACACAACGCTTATACAATCTTCAACACAACACTAACACAGTCTTCAACACAACACTTATACAGTCTTCAACACAACACTAACACAATCTTCAACACAACACTAACACAGTCTTCAACACAACGCTTATACAATCTTCAACACAACACTAACACAGTCTTCAACACAACACTTATACAGTCTTCAACACAACACTAACACAATCTTCAACACAACACTAACACAGTCTTCAACACAACGCTTATACAATCTTCAACACAACACTAACACAGTCTTCAACAGTACAGAAAATATAAACTAGTGTTACGCTAGGCTAGCTGAACATAAGCCTCCCTATATAACGCATAGATCACCGTCAATAACGAAATAAACACCGACTCACGAAATCGTAATGACACGATTGCAAACAAACCATACCACGGGCGGGATTTGAACCCGCGGTCAGAGAGTCTCAAAACTCGAGACCGTCGCGTTAGCCACTGGACCAGCTAGCCACAATAAGATTCGTCCAACTATTTATATTTCTACACCATAGGAGGGGACTTGAGCTAGAGTTCATCACGGCCACGCTGGCTGGAGATTCGTCTGTAAAAACTTGCATTTGTGGTCACAGTGGTGGCCTATGCTAACCTTCCTATGGTGTAGAAATATACCTAGTTGGACGAATCTTATTGTGGCTAGCTGGTCCAGTGGCTAACGCGACGGTCTGGAGTTTTGAGACTCTCTGACCGCGGGTTTAAATCCCGCCCGTGGTATGGTTTGTTTTAAACACCGACGAATGGATTACGTAGTAAGTTTGAGCGTTGATATAGTGAAGCTGTGTTTAAGCTGAAGCTTCTGCTGCAGCTCGGAAACCCAACAAGCTGAGCCTCAGTGAAGGATGAGCGACCTGCTTCAGATTTAAAGATTACAGAATTTACGAAGACTATTTAGCCTGACGCTGGCATCAAGAATATGTTACTTAATATTAATTATTATTATTATTATTATTATTATTATTATTATTATTATTATTATTATTATTAATTATTATTATTATTTATTATTATTAATTATTTATTATTATTATTAATGTTAATTACTGTTATTATTAATTATTATTAATAATTACTATTATTTATTTATTATTATTAATTTATTTATTTATTATTATTTATAAGGAGTCGGGTTTCACCCATGAAAGAGGGTAGCTCCAGTTCCTCGTATCAACATTACGTTAGAGGTTTATATAAGATAATAAGAATAAAAGTACACTACAGTAGGCCTACTTGCCCATGCTTGGCAAGCCCCTCTCATACTCAATCATCCCCACTCATACCCTCCCATTCTCACTCACGCCCAACCATTCCCACTCACACCCAGCCCTTCCCACTCACACGCAACCATTCCCACTCACACCCAACCCTTCCCACTCACTTCTTTCGCTCCTCTACAAATAATAATATATTAATTATTTCCTATACACGTTCTAAATCTGAATTCATCCATCTTTAATTTACTTCTTCGTGTTTTCTCATGGTTGGATATGCTGACCACTTGGTATATATTATCTTTATTTATACCTCTCTTACAAATCTTAGTCACATCTTCCCTATTTCTAAGTTTTGCAGGAGAATGTAGGTTAAGGCTCTCTGTATCTCTTCGTAGAGGAGAGTTTTAACCCCTGAGGCTAGTGTTGACATCCATGTGTGTGTGTGTGTATGTATGTATTTACTCACCTATATGTGGCTGCAGGGGTCTAGTAACAGCTCCTGGCCCCCACTCTTCGCTGGTCGCTACTAGGTCCTCCGTCCCTCCTCCATGAGCTTTATCATACCTCGTCTTAAAACTATGTATAGTTCCTGCCTCCGCTATATCACTTGCCAGACTATTCCACTTCCTGACAACTCTGTGACTGAAGAAATACTTCCTAACATCCCTTTGACTCATCTGAGTCTTCAGCTTCCAACTGTGACCCCTTGTTTCTGTGTCCCATCTCTGGAACATCCTGTCTCTGTCCACCTTATCTATTCCTCGCAGTATTTTGTATTTCGTTATCATATCTCCCCTAACCCCCTTGTCCTCCAGTGTCGTCAGGCAGATTTCCCTTAACCTTTCTTCGTAGGACATTCCCCTTAGCTCTGGAACTAGCCTTGTGTGTGTGTGTGTGTGTGTGTGTGTGTGTGTGTGTGTGTGTGTGTGTGTGTGTACTCACCTACTTGAGGTTGCGGGAGTCGAGTCCGAACTCCTGGCCCCGCCTCTTCACTGATCGCTACTGGGTCCTCTCTCTCTCTGCTTCCTGAACTTTGTCATACCTCTTCTTAAAACTATGTATGGTTCCTGCCTCCACTACTTCACTTGCTAGGCTATTCCACTTGCTGACAACTCTATGACTGAAGAAATACTTCCTAACATCCCTTTGACTCATCTGAGTCTTCAGCTTCCAGTTGTGATCCCTTGTCCCTGTGTCCCCTCTCCGGAACATCCTATCTCCGTCCACCTTGTCTATTCCCCGCAGTATCTTGTATGTCGTTATCATGTCTCCCCTGACCCTTCTGTCCTCCAGTGTCGTCAGTCCGATTTCCCTTAACCTTTTCTCGTACGACATTCCCTTGAGCTCTGGGACTAGCCTTGTTGCAAACCTTTGTACTTTCTCTAACTTCTTGACGTGCTTGACCAGGTGTGGGTTCCAGACTGGTGCTGCATACTCCAGTATGGGCCTAACATACACAGTGTACAGTGTCTTGAACGATTCCTTATTAAGGTATCGGAACACTATTCTCAGGTTTGCCAGGCGCCCGTATGCTGCAGCAGTTATTTGATTGATGTGTGCCTCCGGTGATGTGCTCGGTGTTATGGTCACCCCAAGGTCTTTCTCCCTGAGTGAGGTCTGTAGTCTTTGTCCACCTAGCCTATACTCTGTCTGCGGTCTTCTTTGCCCCTCCCCAATCTTCATGACTTTGCATTTGGCTGGATTGAATTCGAGAAGCCAGTTACTGGACCACATGTCCAGCCTGTCCAGGTCTCTTTGCAGTCCTGCCTCATCCTCGTCCGATTTAATTCTTCTCATCAACTTCACGTCATCTGCGAACAGGGACACTTCAGAGTCTATTCCTTCCATTATGTCGTTCACATATATCAAAAATAGCACTGGTCCTAGAACTGACCCCTGTGGGACCCCGCTCGTAACAGGCGCCCACTGTGATACCTCTTCACGTACCATGACTCGTTGCTGCCTCCCTGTCAGGTATTCCCTTATCCATTGCAGTGCCCTCCCTTTTACATGCGCCTGATCCTCCAGCTTCTGCACTAATCTCTTGTGGGGAACTGTGTCAAAGGCCTTCCTGCAGTCAAGGAAAACGCAATCTACCCACCCCTCTCCCTCGTGTCTTACTTCTGTCACCTTGTCATAAAACTCCTCCTCCTCCTGATAATCTTCTCCATGACTTTGCACACAATACATGTCAGAGACACAGGTGTGTGTGTGTGTGTGTGTGTGTGTGTGTGTGTGTGTGTGTGTGTGTGTGTGTGTGTGTGTGTGTGTGTGTGTGTGTGTGTGTGTGTGTGTGTGTGTGTGTGTGTGTGTGTGTGTGTGTGTGTGTGTGTGTGTGTGTGTGTGTGTGTGTGTGTGTGTGTGTGTGTGTGTGTGTGTGTGTGTGTGTGTGTGTGTGTGTGTGTGTGTTTAGCTATTCGTAAATGTTTGTTTTATTCTGCTGAAGGTTGAGCTCCTACACCCGGTCCTGAGGTGAGGTTGTCCTCAGTCATCACCTCTCAACCGAGGAGTGGAGTCCACCTCCAGGGTGTCAGTCTTCACTGTACCACACTGTACTACACTGTACCACACTGTACTACACTGTACCACACTGTACTACACTGTAGTACACTGTACCACACTGTACTACACTGTACCACACTGTACTACACTGTACCACACTGTATTACACTGTACTACACTGTACTACACTGTACCACACTACTACACGGTACTACACTGTAACACACTGTAACACACTATACCACACTATACCACACTGTAACGCACTGCAACACACTGTATCACACTGTACCACACTGTAACACTAACGCACTGTACCACACTGTACCACACTGTAACACACTGTACAACATTGTAACACACTGTACCACACTGTAACATATTGTACCACACTGTACCACAATGCAACACTGCACCACACTGTAACGCTGCACCACACTGTAACACCGCACCACACTGTAACAGTGTACCACACTGTAACACTATACCACACTGTAACACTACCACATTGTAACACTGCACCACACTGTAACACTATACCACACTGTAACACTGTACCACACTAACATTGCACCACATTGTAACACTGCACCACACTGTATCACACTGTAACACTTTACCACACTGTAATACTGCACCACACTGTAACACTGTACCAGACTGTAACACTGCACCACACTGTAACACTGTACCACACTGTAACATTGCACCAGACTGTAACACTGCACCACACTGTAACGCTGCACCACACTGTAACACTGCACCACACTGTAGAACTGTACCACACTGTAACACTGTAGCACACTGTAACACTGTACCACAATGTAACACTATACCACACTGTAACACTGCACCACACTGTAACACGGCACCACACTGCACATTGTAACACTGTACCACACTGTAACACTGCACCACACTGTAACACTGCACCACACTGTAACACCGCACCACACTGCACCACATTGTAACATTGCACCACACTGTAACACCGCACCACACTGCACCACATTGTAACACTGTACCATACTGTAACACTGCACCACATTGTAATACTGCACCACACTGTAACTCTGCACCACATTGTAACACTGCACCACATTGTAACACTGCACCACACTGTAACACCGCACCACACTGTAACACTGCACCAGATTGTAACACTGCAAAACACTGTAACATCGTACCACACTGCACCACATTGTAACATTGCACCACACTGTAACACCGCACCACATTGTAACACTGCACCACACTGTAACACCGCACCACATTGTAATACTGCACCACACTGTAACACTGCACCACACTGTAACACCGCACCACACTGCACCACATTTTAACACTGTACCACACTGTAACACTGCACCACATTGTAACACTGTACCACACTGTAACACCGCACCACATTGTAACACTGCACCACATTGTAACACTGCACCACACTGTAACACCGCACCACATTGTAACACTGTACCACATTGTAACACTGCACCACATTGTAACACTGCACCACACTGTAACACTGCACCACACTGTAACACTGCACCACACTGTAACACTGCACCACACTGTAACACTGCACCACACTGTAACACTGCACCACACTGTAACACTGCACCACACTGTAACACTGTACCACACTGTAACACTGCACCACACTGTAACACTGCACTACACTGTAACACTGCACCACACTGTAACACTGCACCACACTGTAACACTGCACCACACTGTAACATTGCACCACACTGTAACACTGCACCACACTGTAACACTGTACCACACTGTAACACTGCACCACACTGTAACACTGCACCACACTGTAACACTGCACCACACTGTAACACTGCACCACACTGTAACACTGCACCACACTGTAACACTGTAACACTGTACCACACTGTAACACTGTACCACACTGTAACACTGTACCACACTGTAACACTGCACCACACTGTAACACTGCACCACACTGTAACACTGCACCACACTGTAACACTGCACCACACTGTAACACTGCACCACACTGTAACACTGCACCACACTGTAACACTGCACCACACTGTAACACTGTACCACACTGTAACACTGCACCACACTGTAACAACACTGTAACACTGCAGTGTACCACACACAGTGTACCACACTGTAACACTGTACCACACTGTAACATTGCACCACACTGTAACACTACACTGTAACACTGTAACACTGCACTACACTGTACCACACTGTAACACTGCACCACAATGTAACACTGTACCACAACACTGTAACACACCACACTGTAACACTGCACCACACTGTAACACTGCACCACACTGTAACACTGCACCACACTGTAACACTGCACCACACTGTAACACTGTACCACACTGTAACACTGCACCACACTGTAACACTGTAACACTGTACCACACTGTAACACTGTACCACACTGTAACACTGTACCACACTGTAACACTGTACCACACTGTAACACTGCAACACTGTACCACACTGTAACACTGCACCACACTGTAACACTGCACCACACTGTAACACTGCACCACACTGTAACACTGCACCACACTGTAACACTGCACCACACTGTAACACTGCACCACACTGTAACACTGCACCACACTGTAACACTGCACCACACTGTAACACTGCACCACACTGTAACACTGCACCACACTGTAACACTGTACCACACTGTAACACTGTACCACACTGTAACACTGCACCACACTGTAACACTGCACCACACTGTAACACTGCACCACACTGTAACACTGCACCACACTGTAACACTGCACCACACTGTAACACTGCACCACACTGTAACACTGTACCACACTGTAACACTGCACCACACTGTAACACTGCACCACACTGTAACACTGCACCACACTGTACCACACTGTAACACTGTACCACACTGTAACACTGTAACACTGCACTACACTGTACCACACTGTAACACTGTACCACACTGTAACACTGTACCACACTGTAACACTGCACCACACTGTAACACTGCACCACACTGTAACACTGCACCACACTGTAACACTGTACCACACTGTAACACTGCACCACACTGTAACACTGCACCACACTGTAACACTGCACCACACTGTAACACTGCACCACACTGTAACACTGCACCACACTGTAACACTGCACCACACTGTAACACTGTACCACACTGTAACACTGTACCACACTGTAACACTGCACCACACTGTAACACTGCACCACACTGTAACACTGTACCACACTGTAACACTGTACCACACTGTAACACTGCACCACACTGTAACACTGTACCACACTGTAACACTGCACCACACTGTAACACTGCACCACACTGTAACACTGTACCACACTGTAACACTGCACTACACTGTACCACACTGTAACACTGTACCACACTGTAACACTGCACCACACTGTAACACTGTACCACACTGTAACACTGCACCACACTGTAACACTGCACCACACTGTAACACTGCACCACACTGTAACACTGTACCACACTGTAACACTGCACCACACTGTAACACTGCACCACACTGTAACACTGCACCACACTGTAACACTGCACCACACTGTAACACTGTAACACTGTACCACACTGTAACACTGTACCACACTGTAACACTGCACTACACTGTACCACACTGTAACACTGTACCACACTGTAACACTGCACTACACTGTACCACACTGTAACACTGTACCACACTGTAACACTGCACTACACTGTACCACACTGTAACACTGTACCACACTGTAACACTGTACCACACTGTAACACTGTACCACACTGTAACACTGCACCACACTGTAACACTGCACCACACTGTAACACTGCACCACACTGTAACACTGTAACACTGCACCACACTGTAACACTGCACCACACTGTAACACTGCACCACACTGTAACACTGCACCACACTGTAACACTGCACCACACTGTAACACTGCACCACACTGTAACACTGCACCACACTGTAACACTGCACCACACTGTAACACTGCACCACACTGTAACACTGCACCACACTGTAACACTGCACCACACTGTAACACTGCACCACACTGTAACACTGCACCACACTGTAACACTGCACCACACTGTAACACTGCACCACACTGTAACACTGCACCACACTGTAACACTGCACCACACTGTAACACTGTACCACACTGTAACACTGCACCACACTGTAACACTGCACCACACTGTAACACTGCACCACACTGTAACACTGCACCACACTGTAACACTGCACCACACTGTAACACTGTACCACACTGTAACACTGTACCACACTGTAACACTGTACCACACTGTAACACTGCACCACACTGTAACACTGCACCACACTGTAACACTGCACCACACTGTAACACTGCACCACACTGTAACACTGCACCACACTGTAACACTGTACCACACTGTAACACTGTACCACACCGTCACCTTGCATGGCTACCTCGCGCCTCTTGAATGTGTAGTCATATCTCTTCCTCCTAAACTATTATTATTTATTATTATATTATTATTTATTATAATTATTATAAATATCTGTATTGTTTACTTTTATTATAATGATTATTTTTATAATAATAATTATTCTTATAATTATTATTGGAGGTTGTAAAGCGACTGAGTATAGGAGATATTCTCGTTAAACACGAGGAACGGAAAGTTATCTCCACTTCCTTGGATCAAGAGCCACTCATTATAATGGCACCCTTTCTTGGCTCCCCCCATCTGTTAGTCTACTCCCCCTATCCCCCATTTTTCTCCTCATTATGGCTCTTACTCCTCGGATCAAGAGTCCTTGACTAGCACCAATGTACCCTCTTTGAAGGGTAACCTTGGTAAAAGTCTACCCTCTATCTATCACCCCTCCCCCCCTCCACCCATTCAGTCTATCTTGGGGAGATAGTCTACCCTCTATCTATCACCCCCCCCCCCCTCCACCCATTCAGTCTATCTTGGGGAGATAGTCTACCCTTTATCTATCACCCCTCCCCCCCTCCAAACATTCAGTCTATCTTGGGGAGATAGTCTACCCTCTATCACCCCCCCTCCACCCATTCAGTCTATCTTGGGGAGATAGTCTACCCTCTATCACCCCCCCTCCACCCATTCAATCTATCTTGGGGAGATAGTCTACCCTCTATCTATCACCCCCCCTCCACCCATTCAGTCTATCTTGGGGAGATAGTCTACCCTCTATCACCCCCCCTCCACCCATTCAGTCTATCTTGGGGAGATAGTCTACCCTCTATCTATCACCCCCCCCCCCTCCACCCATTCAGTCTATCTTGGGGAGATAGTCTCCCCTCTATCTATCACCCCCCCCCTCCACCCATTCAGTCTATCTTGGGGAGATTCTGGCAGTCATAGACATTATAGCTGCCAGAACAGACTCATTTATACACTGTTTTAAGAACTTATAAACCACATATCCGTTCCCTGGAGGTCATACACAAGCTTAAAGTATTTCTTCGTTAGTCTAGCCACAGAACTAGTGAGTCCTGGTTATATAATCCAGCCACATACATCAGCCACATACACCAGCCACATACATCAGCCACATACATCAGCCACATACATCAGGCACATACATCAGCCACATACATCAGGCACATACATCAGGCACATACATCAGGCACATACACCAGCCACATACATTAGGCACATACACTGGGAACATACACCAGCCACATACATCAGGCACATACACCAGCCACATACATCAGGCACATACACCAGCCACATACATCAGGCACATACACCAGGCACATACACCAGCCACATACATCAGGCACATACACCAGGCACATACACCAGCCACATACATTAGGCACATACACTGGGAACATACACCAGCCACATACATCAGGCACATACACCAGCCACATACACCAGCCACATACACCAGGCACATACACCAGCCACATACACCGGGCACATACACCAGCCACATACATCAGGCACATACACCGGGCACATACACCAGCCACATACATCAGGCACATACACCAGCCACATACACCAGCCACATACACCAGGCACATACACCAGCCACATACACCGGGCACATACACCAGCCTCATACATCAGGCACATACACCGGGCACATACACCAGCCACATACACCAGCCACATACACCAGGCACATACACCAGCCACATACACCGGGCACATACACCAGCCACATACATCAGGCACATACACCAGCCACATACACCAGCCACATACACCAGGCACATACACCAGCCACATACACCGGACACATACACCAGCCACATACATCAGGCACATACACCGGGCACATACACCAGCCACATACACCAGCCACATACATCAGGCACATACACCGGGCACATACACCAGCCACATACATCAGGCACATACACCGGGCACATACACCAGCCACATACATCAGCCACATACACCGGGCACATACACCAGCCACATACACCAGCCACATACACCAGCCACATACACCAGCCACATACATCAGGCACATACACCAGCCACATACATCAGGCACATACACCGGGAACATACACCAGCCACATACATCAGGCACATACACCAGCCACATACATCAGGCACATACACCAGCCACATACATCAGACACATACACCGGGAACATACACCAGCCACATACATCAGGCACATACACCGGGAACATACACCAGCCACATACATCACGCACATACACCGGGAACATACACCAGCCACATACATCAGGCATATACACCAGCCACATACATCAGGCACATACACCAGCCACATACACCGGGAACATACACCGGGCACATACACCAGCCACATACATCAGGCACATACACCGGGAACATACACCAGCCACATACATCAGGCACATACACCGGGAACATACACCAGCCACATACATCACGCACATACACCGGGAACATACACCAGCCACATACATCAGGCACATACACCAGCCACATACATCAGGCACATACACCAGCCACATACATCAGGCACATACATCAGCCACATACACCGGGAACATACACCGGGCACATACACCGGGCACATACATCAGGCACATACACCGGGAACATACACCGGGCACATACACCAGGCACATACACCGGGAACATACACCGGGCACATACACCGGGCACATACACCGGGCACATACACCAGCCACATACATCAGGCACATACACCGGGCACATACACCAGCCACATACATCATGCACATACACCGGGCACATACACCGGCCACTTACATCAGGCACATACATCAGGCACATACACCAGCCACATACATCAGGCACATACACCAGCCACATACATCAGGCACATACACCAGCCACATACATCAGGCACATACACCAGCCACATACACCGGGCACATACATCAGGCACATACACCAGCCACATACACCAGGCACATACACCAGCCACATACACCAGCCACATACACCGGGCACATACACCGGGAACATACACCGGGCACATACACCGGGCACATACACCGGGCACATACACCAGCCACATACATCAGGCACATACACCGGGCACATATACAGGCCACTTACATCAGGCACATACATCAGGCACATACACCGGGAACATACACCAGCCACATACATCAGGCACATACATCAGGCACATACACCGGGAACATACACCAGCCACATACATCAGGCACATACACCGGGCACATACACCAGCCACATACATCAGGCACATACACCAGGCACATACACCAGGCACATACATCAGGCACATACACCGGGCACATACACCAGGCACATACATCAGGCACATACACCGGGCACATACACCAGGCACATACACCAGGCACATACATCAGGCACATACACCAGGCACATACACCAGGCACATACACCAGGCACATACACCGGGCACATACACCGGGCACATACACCGGGCACATACACCAGCCACATACATCAGGCACATACACCAGGCACATACATCAGGCACATACACCGGGCACATACACCTGCCACATACATCAGGCACATACACCAGGCACATACACCAGGCACATACATCAGGCACATACACCAGGCACATACACCAGCCACATACATCAGGCACATACACCGGGCACATACACCAGCCACATACATCAGGCACATACACCAGGCACATACACCAGGCACATACACCAGGCACATACACCAGGAACATACACCAGGCACATACACCAGGCACATACACCAGGCACATACACCAGGCACATACACCAGGCACATACACCAGGCACATACACCAGGCACATACACCAGACACATACACCAGGCACATACACCAGGAACATACACCAGACACATACACCAGGAACATACACCAGGAACATACACTAGGCACATACACCAGGAACATACACCAGGAACATACACCAGGCACATACACCAGGCACATACACCAGGCACATACACCAGGCACATACACCAGCCACATACATCAGGCACATACACCGGGCACATACACCGGGCACATACACCAGGCAGATATACCAGGCACATACACCAGGCAGATACACCAGGCACATACACCAAACACATACACCAAGCACATACACCAGGCACATACACCAAGCACATACACCAAACACATACACCAAGCACATACACCAGGCATATACATCAGGCACATACACCAGGCACATACATCACGCACATACACCGGACACATACACCAGGCACATACATCAGGCACACACACCGGGTATATACACCAGGCACATACATAAGGCACATACACCGGGCACATACACCAGGCAGATACAACAGGCACATACACCAAGCACATACACCAGGCACATACACCAAGCACATACACCAAGCACATACACCAGGCACATTCATCAGGCACATACACCAAGCACATACACCAGACACATACACCAGGTACATACACCGGCTCATACACCAGGCACATACACCAGGCACATACACTAGGCACATACATCAAGTACATACATCAGGCACATACACCAAGCACATACACCAGGCACATACACCAGGCACATACACCAGGCACATACACCAGGCACATACACCAGGCACATACACCAGGCACATACACCAAGCACATACACCAAGCACATACACCAGGCATATACATCAGGCACATACACCAGGCACATACATCAGACACATACACCAAGCACATACACCAGGCACATACACCAGGCATATACATCAGGCACATACATCAGGCACATACACCAAGCACATACACCAAGCACATACACCAGGCATATACATCAGGCACATACATCAGGCACATACACCAAGCACATACACCAAGCACATACACCAAGCACATACACCAGGCATATACATCAGGCACATACATCAGGCACATACACCAAGCACATACACCAGGCATATACATCAGGCACATACACCAGGCACATACACCAGGCACATACACCAGGTACATACACCGGCTCATACACCAGGTACATACACCAGGCACATACACCAGGAACATACACCAGGAACATACACCAGGAACATACACCAGGAACATACACCAGGAACATACACCAGGAACATACAACAGGAACATACAACAGGAACATACACCAGGAACATACACCAGGAACATACACCAGGAACATACACCAGCCACATACACCAGGAGCATACACCAGATACATACACTAGGCACATACACCAGGAACATACACCAGGAACATACACCAGACACATACACCAGGAACATACACCAGGAACATACACCAGGAACATACACCAGGAACATACAACAGGAACATACAACAGGAACATACACCAGGAACATACACCAGGAACATACACCAGGAACATACACCAGGAACATACACCAGGAACATACACCAGGAACATACACCAGGAACATACACCAGGAACATACACCAGGAACATACACCAGGAACATACAACAGGAACATACAACAGGAACATACAACAGGAACATACAACAGGAACATACAAAACTTTATTCGATGTTTTTCCCAGAGTTTTTGATCATGTCCGAAGCATTTTTAGAGTCTGTTTGTGTGAGAGACAGAGACAAAGACAGAGACAAAGATAGAGACAAAGACAGAGACAAAGACAGAGACAAAGATAGAGACAAAGAGACGAAGACAGAGACAAAGATAGAGACAAAGACAGAGACAAAGACAGAGACAAAGATAGAGACAAAGACAGAGACAAAGACAGAGACAAAGATAGAGACAAAGATAGAGACAAAGACAGAGACAAAGATAGAGACAAAGATAGAGACAAAGACAGAGACAAAGACAGAGACAAAGATAGAGACAAAGACAGAGACAAAGACAGAGACAAAGATAGAGACAAAGATAGAGACAAAGACAGAGACAAAGATAGAGACAAAGACAGAGACAAAGACAGAGACAAAGATAGAGACAAAGACAGAGACAAAGACAGAGACAAAGATAGAGACAAAGATAGAGACAAAGACAGAGACAAAGATAGAGACAAAGATAGAGACAAAGACAGAGACAAAGACAGAGACAAAGATAGAGACAAAGACAGAGACAAAGACAGAGACAAAGATAGAGACAAAGACAGAGACAAAGACAGAGACAAAGATAGAGACAAAGACAGAGACAAAGACAGAGACAAAGATAGAGACAAAGATAGAGACAAAGACAGAGACAAAGATAGAGACAAAGATAGAGACAAAGACAGAGACAAAGACAGAGACAAAGATAGAGACAAAGACAGAGACAAAGACAGAGACAAAGATAGAGACAAAGATAGAGACAAAGACAGAGACAAAGATAGAGACAGAGACAAAGACAGAGACAAAGATAGAGACAAAGACAGAGACAAAGACAGAGACAAAGATAGAGACAAAGATAGAGACAAAGACAGAGACAAAGACAGAGACAAAGATAGAGACAAAGACAGAGACAAAGATAGAGACAAAGACAGAGACAAAGACAGAGACAAAGACAGAGACAAAGATAGAGACAAAGACAGAGACAAAGACAGAGACAAAGATAGAGACAAAGATAGAGACAAAGACAGAGACAAAGACAGAGACAAAGATAGAGACAAAGACAGAGACAAAGACAGAGACAAAGATAGAGACAAAGACAGAGACAAAGATAGAGACAAAGACAGAGACAAAGACAGAGACAAAGATAGAGACAAAGACAGAGACAAAGACAGAGACAAAGACAAAGACAGAGACAAAGATAGAGACAAAGACAGAGACAAAGACAGAGACAAAGATAGAGACAAAGATAGAGACAAAGACAGAGACAAAGACAGAGACAAAGATAGAGACAAAGACAGAGACAAAGACAGAGACAAAGACAAAGACAGAGACAAAGATAGAGACAAAGACGAAGACAAAGACAGAGACAAAGATAGAGACAAAGATAGAGACAAAGACAGAGACAAAGACAGAGACAAAGATAGAGACAAAGACAGAGACAAAGACAGAGACAAAGATAGAGACAAAGACAGAGACAAAGACAGAGACAAAGACAAAGACAGAGACAAAGATAGAGACAAAGACAGAGACAAAGACAGAGACAAAGATAGAGACAAAGACAGAGACAAAGATAGAGACAAAGATAGAGACAAAGACAGAGACAAAGAGAGAGACAAAGATAGAGACAAAGACAGAGACAAAGAGACAAAGATAGAGACAAAACAGAGACAAAGATAGAGACAAAGACAGAGACAAAGACAGAGACAAAGATAGAGACAAAGACAGAGACAAAGACAGAGACAAAGACAGAGACAAAGATAGAGACAAAGACACAGACAAAGACAGAGACAAAGATATAGACAAAGACAGAGACAAAGACAGAGACAAAGACAGAGACAAAGATAGAGACAAAGACACAGACAAAGACAGAGACAAAGATATAGACAAAGATAGAGACAAAGACAGAGACAAAGACAGAGACAAAGACAGAGACAAAGACAGAGACAAAGACAGAGACAAAGATAGAGACAAAGATAGAGGCAAAGACAGAGACAAAGACAGATACAAAGACAGAGACAAAGACAGAGACAAAGATAGAGACAAAGATAGAGACAAAGATAGAGACAAAGACACAGACAAAGACACAGACAAAGATATAGACAAAGATAGAGACAAAGACAGAGACAAAGACAGAGACAAAGACAGAGACAAAGACAGAGACAAAGACAGAGACAAAGATAGAGACAAAGATAGAGGCAAAGACAGAGACAAAGACAGAGACAAAGACAGAGATAAAGACAGAGACAAAGAGACAAAGATAGAGACAAAGACAGAGACAAAACAGAGACAAAGATAGAGACAAAGACAGAGACAAAGACAGAGACAAAGATAGAGACAAAGACAGAGACAAAGACAGAGACAAAGACAGAGACAAAGATAGAGACAAAGACACAGACAAAGACAGAGACAAAGATATAGACAAAGATAGAGACAAAGACAGAGACAAAGACAGAGACAAAGACAGAGACAAAGACAGAGACAAAGACAGAGACAAAGATAGAGACAAAGATAGAGGCAAAGACAGAGACAAAGACAGATACAAAGACAGAGACAAAGACAGAGACAAAGATAGAGACAAAGATAGAGACAAAGATAGAGACAAAGACACAGACAAAGACACAGACAAAGATATAGACAAAGATAGAGACAAAGACAGAGACAAAGACAGAGACAAAGACAGAGACAAAGACAGAGACAAAGACAGAGACAAAGATAGAGACAAAGATAGAGGCAAAGACAGAGACAAAGACAGAGACAAAGACAGAGACAAAGATAGAGACAAAGATAGAGACAAAGACAGAGACAAAGATAGAGACAAAGACAGAGACAAAGATAGAGACAAAGACAGAGACAAAGATAGAGACAAAGACAGAGACAAAGATAGAAACAAAGACAGAGACAAAGACAGAGACAAAGATAGAGACAAAGACAGAGACAAAGACAGAGACAAAGACAGAGACAAAGATAGAGACAAAGATAGAGACAAAGACAGAGACAAAGATAGAAACAAAGACAGAGACAAAGATAGAGACAAAGACAGAGACAAAGATAGAAACAAAGATAGAGACAAAGAGACAAAGATAGAGACAAAGATAGAGACAAAGATAGAGACAAAGATAGAGACAAAGATAGAGACAAAGATAGAGACAAAGACAGAGACAAAGACAGAGACAAAGATAGAGACAAAGATAGAGACAAAGATAGAGACAAAGACAGAGACAAAGACAGAGACAAAGACAGAGACAAAGACAGAGACAAAGATAGAGACAAAGATAGAGACAAAGATAGAGACAAAGACAGAGACAAAGATAGAGACAAAGATAGAGACAAAGACAGAGACAAAGACAGAGACAAAGATAGAGACAAAGACAGATACAAAGACAGAGACAAAGACAGAGACAAAGACAGAGACAAAGACAGAGACAAAGATAGAGACAAAGATAGAGACAAAGATATAGACAAAGACAGAGACAAAGACAGAGACAAAGACAGAGTCAAAGACAGAGACAAAGGCAGAGACAAAGACAGAGACAAAGACAGAGACAAAAACAGAGACAAAGATAGAGACAAAAACAGAGACAAAGATAGAGACAAAGATAGAGACAAAGACAGAGACAAAGACAGAGACAAAGACAGAGACAAAGACAGAGACAAAGATAGAGACAAAGATAGAGACAAAGATAGAGACAAAGACAGAGACAAAGACAGAGATAAAGATAGAGACAAAGACAGAGACAAAGACAGAGACAAAGACAGAGACAAAGACAGAGACAAAGACAGAGACAAAGACAGAGACAAAGACAGAGAGAGTCAGTCAGAAACAAAGACAGATAGACAGACAAAGACAAAGATAAACAGAGACAACAGAAAAAGTGACAGAAAGGTTTGGGAAGGTTGAAGAATGGTAACATTGTCAAGTATTAATTATTATTATTATTATTATTATTATTATTATTATTATTATTATTATTATTATTATAATACAGTTAGGTTTAGAAATTCGTGGAAAACAACACAAAAAAAGTTGACAAGGAAAATAAGTATTCACATATGTTTTTTATTTGTTGACAAGATTTTCACACAGGTGTTGTCAACACCAAACAGCTGGACAGTGTAGCTGACACTAGCATGACACAGGTGTTGTCAACACCAAGCAGCTGGACAGCGCGGCTGACACTAGCATGACACAGGTGTCAGCACCAAACAGCTGGACAGTGCAGCTGACACTAGCATGACAGAGGTGTTGTCAATACCAAACAGCTGGACAGTGCAGCTGACATTAGCATGACAGAGGTGTTGTCAACACCAAACAGCTGGACAGTGCAGCTGACATTAGTATGACACAGGTGTTGTCAACCCCAAACAGCTGGACAGTGCGGCTGACACTAGTATGACACAGGTGTTGTCAACACCAAACAGCTGGACAGTGCGGCTGACACTAGTATGACACAGGTGTTGTCAACACCAAACAGCTGGACAGTGCAGCTGACACTAGTATGACACAGGTGTTGTCAACCCCAAACAGCTGGACAGTGCGGCTGACACTAGTATGACACAGGTGTTGTCAACACCAAACAGCTGGACAGTGCGGCTGACACTAGTATGACACAGGTGTTGTCAACACCAAACAGCTGGACAGTACGGCTGACACTAGTATGACACAGGTGTTGTCAACACCAAACAGCTGGACAGTGCAGCTGACACTAGCATGACACAGGTGTTGTCAATACCAAACAGTTGGACAGTGCGGCTGACACTAGTATGACACAGGTATTGTCAACAACAAACAGCTGGACAGTGCGGCTGACACTAGCATGACACAGGTGTTGTCAACACCAAACAGCTGGACAGTGCGGCTGACACTAGTATGACACAGGTGTTGTTAGCACCAAACAGCTGGACAGTGCAGCTGACACTAGTATGACAGGTGTTGTTAGCACCAAACAGCTGGACAGTGCAGCTGACACTAGTATGACACGTGTTAGCACCATAGAACTGGGGAGTAATGAGGAAGATCAGACATGTGGGGAGGAATGAGGAAGATCAGACATGTGGGGAGTTATGAGGAAGATCAGACATGTGGGGAGTTATGAGGAAGATCAGACATGTGGGGAGGAATGAGGAAGATCAGACATGTGGGGAGGAATGAGGAAGATCAGACATGTGGGGAGTTATGAGGAAGATCAGACATGTGGGGAGTTATGAGGAAGATCAGACATGTGGGGAGGAATGAGGAAGATCAGACATGTGGGGAGTTATGAGGAAGATCAGATATGTGGGGAGGAATGAGGAAGATCAGACATGTGGGGAGGAATGAGGAAGATCAGACATGTGGGGAGTTATGAGGAATATCAGACATGTGGGGAGGAATGAGGAAGATCAGACATGTGGGGAGTTATGAGGAAGATCAGACATGTGGGGAGGAATGAGGAAGAGATGAGGAAGTTTACGGCTCTAATCTCCTGAATGAACGTGGCATGACTGGCCTTGAGTCAGTTCCTGATCAACTAGACTGTGGTGCATGCGTGGGACTGTGTTTTGGTAGCGCCGACAACCTGATATGTCAGACTATTAACCAGGTCTAGTCTGGGACTAGTCTATATATATTTTCCAGTGTTTATACACCGAGAAATACACTTTCAATGTTCGCATACAGAGATACACGATTTTCAGTGTATACGCACAGAGATACATACTGTTCAGGGTATATATATATATATATATATATATATATATATATATATATATATATATATATATATATATATATATATATATATATATATATATATATATATATATACATATTTTCCAGTGTTTAAAGACAGAGATGCAAGCTTTCTAATGTATATACACTTAGATATACATTGTAGTATATATACACTAAGAGATACAAGCCTGTTTCTTCGACTAAGTCTGCTGCTCAGTCTTGCTCATTTACTTCTCGGTATTGTATACCGTTAACGTGAGTGGCAACAGGTGAGAGGAAACGTTCGTAACGTCTCCACCCGACCCAGGACCGAACACGGCTTTTCAGGTTGTGAGCTTAAGGCTATACAACTGAGCCATACTGGAGCGTTTTCCTAACGAGGTTATACATTTGGAGACCAGGAGGCTAAATACAACTCTCGGAGCTGTTATTTATAAGCGTCTGGGTCTTAAATATATCACTAGTAAATCTTGCCTTTACATGTAGGTGGAACCACAGTGAGAAGCAGAACACCAAACATGCTATGTTTGTAACAACAACACTGAAAAACAGGATTATGTCTCATGCCTTGCACTTGCTTACGTCAAATGCTAATACATACACACACACGACAAGGCCCTTGGAGCCGGGAGTGGACCTATTAGCGACCAGTGAAGAGGCGGGGCCAGGAGCTGTGACTCGATCTCTGCTACCACATATAGGTGAGGTGAATACAGACACACACACACACACTGTTAACACTCAGTGAGAATTTCCTGGTTAAAATTATTAAGGCAAGTCTCACTACACTTTAACACAGTGACTCTCATAACCACCATCATCACACAACAAGGCAGCAGTGAACATTGCATTAAGTCATCCCATTTTATATTTTGTTTGTATTACTAAGAAAAATTCACTTTCAGAGCAAGACACATTACCTTCACAAACTCAGCACTTGTGTTACAGACTAGTAGTTCTGTGTTGTGCCATACTAACGATCAGTAACAATTACCATTATCACCCAACATAGAAACAAGTTACTCAGAAATAAGTTGTGTGATATATATATATATATATATATATATATATATATATATATATATATATATATATATATATATATATATATATATCTCACATTGCCCCGCCTCAAGAAACAACACAAGGTACGTGTCTCGTGGTTTCATATATATATATATATATATATATATATATATATATATATATATATATATATATATATATATATATATATATATATATATATATATATTCTTCTTTCACCATATCACTATGTACATAGACGTCAGTAAAATCCAACGTAGTGACAAACACTTAAAACTGTCACAAAAAAAAAGAGGCAACAATGTAATACGCGCCAGCTGGTGACCTAAGAGAGTTTAGTGGGATGGAACCATTACCAAAGAATTACCAGAATTAAAAAATGTTAGAGAACACCTGGCGGTCACTATACGGTGGTTCTGGTAAGTGTGTTTACAGCTTTTAAAGACGACTGTGGAAATGTGCTTGGTTTTGTGGATGTCGACTAAATACACTCGTATATAGGTACTTGGCAAATACAGGAATCCCTTATACTGAGGATAAAGATGTATTTGGTTCACAGAGAGAGGGAGATCCCATAACTCGTGGCCCTATGAATCAACACATTTATCTGGACTTTCAGCGAGGAGAAGCGTCAAAGTTAATGCCTCCGGTCACTGAAGATGCCGAAGTGTCTGGCCGCTGAAAATCTAAAGGATGCCGAAAGTGAATCCTGCGTGTACTCTGCTAGACACAACACTATTAATTTGTAGTGAATTGTTAAAGCCACCCGGAGTCCTCGCAGAGAAGTGTTGGGCATCTTTCCATATGGTATGTGCATTAAGTCGTGTGTGGCCAGATCGTTAACATGCGAAGGCGGCTTTTCATGCCCAACAATGGCCAGGAATCCAGTTCTGGTTTGATGCAAAATTTGTTGTTCACTGTCTCAAATCATCGTTGTTGCTAGCGGGTCCAGAGCTTATAGGATAGTACTAGAAGACAGTGTGAATAAGGGACTGGCAGTTCCTTAGTAGAGAACCGAGCTGCAATGTCTTGTGTTCGTTACCCTGGATGTGTGACCTGGAACCCGGCAAACAAGCGACTTCTTTGTATTTGATAGGAATTCAGTATAATCACTGCTGTACTGTGAGGTTATTAGGAGAGTGGAGCCAGAATAGCAGGCAAGTAGGGCACTGGCGATGCTAACTCTCACTCTTGGCTAATACTCTCACCATTGTGTTTGCTATCAAGACATGTTTATAGAATCACGCCTCACAGGGAAGCCACACTCACTAGTGTTGCTTTGCAGCACTTCACGCACACTGCACCTGTCCTTCAGATAATAATCTCTTCTGTGTGTATTACAGTAAAAGCATGTGAACCAACTGAGGGAGCAGAAGGGAAGTGCCAACTGAACAAGGTATACTGGTATATCCGCTCCAGGGATCATCGCCCCCCCCCCTCCACGGCCCAGTATCAGACTAGGTCCCTTTAATTAGACGGGAAATATTACAGGAATATGAACTATTTTAGATATACAAATGAAAGTAAAGTGTATAGATAATTAGTAAGATTTACCTCTCATCTTATGTGTTCAAATGACAGCAGGTCATCTGAACACCTATCTGTTTCCTAGTCGTATGACAGGAGGGTAGTACCTTCCTTTATGGATGACGTCTATCAACCTACTACTTATGTTTCACACTTATATGACAGGAGGATAGTACCTCTCTAGATAGTTGTTCCTCTGTCAACCTACTTGTCACGAGCTTCTCATAAGCATTAATATACATTCAGGTTTTATATTTTGTTTTATAATGTCAGTGGGTGACGGATGTTTGACTTGTGAGGTAATGTGAACCAGCTGACAAGGGCAGTGACAGGTGTAGCGCTCTGCAAGATGATGGTAATTCGTATATGGGCATTTGTGGCGGCAGTAGTGGCTAAACAGTTGCGTTCTCGTGTCCACGGATGAATTATTATTATTATAATCAAAAAGAAGCGCTAAGCCACAAGGGCTATACAGCGCTGCAAGGCAGGAAGGAAGCGAGGGCATCAGGTGGCAAAAGGAAGATGGATGAGTAATAGGTTACGGATAACAGCGGGGCAGTGAATGGTGAAAGGGTAAAGGGCAGCAAGAGACTGAACTAGAAAGGGCTGAGGGGAGTGCGAAAGGTATCATCATCAGAGTTTGTGGAATAAATCAGTCGTTGTCAAGAAGTCAATGAGAGAGTCAGGATTAAAGGAGGGTCCATCAGCAAGAAGGGAAGGTAAAGAGAGAGTAGTAGAACGAAGACGACGTTGGAGGTAAATTCTGCGTGCTCGTTGATAGAGAGGGCAGTCTAACAGAATGTGGCTAATCGATACTGGAACTTGACACTGCTCACAGAGAGGAACAGGGTGCCTCTCCATGAGATACCCATGAGTAAGACGAATGTAGCCAATGCGAAGGCGGGAGAGAGTGGTCTCCCATCCTCGGCACTGATGACAAGAAGATGGCCAGTAACCTATGCTCGGTTTAATAGAATGAAGTTTGTTACCGAGCAGAGTTGACCAACGTTGTTGCCAACGGGTGTGAAGGTGGGTAGCTATTGCAGCAAAATAGTCCAGAAATGGAACACCTCTATAGGAAATTGGTAGGTCATGTACTGCTGACCGCGCAGCAGTGTCTGCCTGTTCATTGCCCTGTACATCGACATGACCAGGGACCCAACAAAAAACAATATATTTATGCTTGGTAGAGATACAGCGTAGCCAAAGTTGGATACGGAGAACTAGGGGGTGAGATGTATAAAATTTTCGTACAGCCTGTAGAGCACTAAGGGAGTCTGAGACTACTACAAATGATGACACAGGCATAGATGCGATACGAATAAGTGCTGCAAGAATGGCATACAATTCAGCAGTAAAAATGCTAGCCGAAGATAGTAAATGCCCTCGCACGACGCTGTCCGGAAACACTGCTACGAATCCGACACCGTCTGAAGACTTAGAGCCATCTGTGTACACAGCGATGGCATGAGAATGAGAGTGGAAGTGATCAAGAAAAAGAGAGCGGGAAGCTACCGAAGGCAGCTGGGCTTTCGAGCAAGGGAGTGAGAAAGAACAGACCTGAACAGCTGGAACTTCCCAGGGGGGTAGGGAAAAGTGAGATGCTACATGAACATATAAAGGTGGTAACTGAAGGGAAGACAAGAGCGAATGTAGGCGAAGAGAAAAGGGATGGAGCAAACAGGGGCGGCGAACAAATAAAGAATGTCTACTAATATCGGTGACCATTCTATAAATGGAAGGATTGTGGAGATCGTGAGAGCGTACATAGTAGCGAAGGCAATGGGCATCACGGTGATCAGACAAGGATGGAACATTCGCTTCTGCATAGAGGCTCTCAACAGGGGAAGAGCGAAAAGCACCAAGGCATAAACGTAATCCTTGGTGATGGATGGGGTTAAGGCTAGAGAGAGTAGCAGGAGAGGCCGCTGAATAAATCTGGTCACCATAATCGAGTTTCGATAAAACGAGGGCTGAATGTAGGCGAAGCAGAGTTCGACGATCAGCTCCCCAGGAAAGATGAGCAAGGGTTTTGAGAAGGTTTAGCCGGCTGTGACAAGTTGCCTTCAGAGAGGTAATGTGAGGTTTCCAGGATAACCTACGGTCAAAGAGAAGGCCTAGAAACCTGACTGTATCATGTTCGGGGATACGAGAGCCATAGAGATACAAAGGATGATCGGAGATGACAGAGCGTCTAGTGAAAGTAATTTGGTGAGTTTTGGTACTGGAAAATTTAAACCCATGCGTGGTGGCCCAAGTGGAAACACAGTCGACCGCATGCTGGAAAGAAACTGCAATGAGATGACAGTCAGCACCTGCACAGGCAATAGCGAAGTCATCAACATAGAGTAATGACCAAATATTGGGTGGAAGAACAGAGGTCAAATCATTTATAGCAAGGAGAAAAAGTGTTGTGCTCAGAACACATCCCTGAGGGACACCTTCAGCTTGGATAAAGTCCGGGGAAAGCACATTATTGACTCGAACACGGAAGTGTCTGTCAGTTAAAAAGTTCTTAAGGAAGGATGGTAGATTCCCTTGGAGGCCTAAGGAGTGGGCTTGGGCCAAAATATTACACCTCCAAGTTGTGTCATATGCCTTCTCAAGGTCAAAAAATATGGCAATAACTGAGTGATTATTTGCAAAGGCATTACGAACATACGTATCCAAGCGTAGTAACGGGTCTATGGTAGAACGGCCCTTACGAAAGCCATATTGACTAGCGGAGAGACTGTTGTGTGTCTCTAAATACCACATTAAACGGCGATTTATCAGACGTTCCATAACTTTGCAAACTGCACTAGTAAGAGCGATGGGGCGATAGTGGGAGGCATCATGTCCTGTAGTACCCGGCTTGCGGAAAGGGAGAACAATGGCAGATTTCCACAGCTGGGGAAGAACTCCTTGTGCCCAAATAAGATTGAAGAGGTGTAAGAGGATTACAAGGGCTGACTGATGTAAATGTTGTAACATGCGAATATGAATGTCGTCAGGTCCAGCTGCCGATGATCGGCAAGCTGAGAGTGTTGCCTCCAGTTCCTGGAGTGTAAAAGGCACATTATACTGTTCTTCTCTGAGAGAAGAAAAGTCCAAGGGTACTAACTCTCTGGCAGACTTTGAGAAAAGAAACGAGGGGCATAGATGGAGCCCCTGGGAAATATGGACCAGATGAGTGCCAATTTCAATGGCAACGTCAAGACGGTTTGCTACATCAATACCGGCGACCCGTAGAACAGGAGCCGGGTCAGGAGAGTATTTACCACTCAATTTCCTCACTTTTTTCCAGACTGCATTCATAGAGGAAGCAGAGGTGATGGTGGAAACATAGTCTCGCCAGCAAGTGCGTTTAGCATCACGGATGACACGGCAAGTGATCGCACGCTTCTGCTTAAAATCAAGAAGTCTCTCATTGGTTCTATTGTATCGGTACCTGCCCCATGCAGCGCATTTCAAACGTACTGCACAACCACAAGCAGGAGACCACCAAGGCATGCACTTCTGAGAATGCTTGCCTGAGGTTTGGGGTATAGAATGAGAAGCTGCGGTATAAACTGACGTCGAGAAGAGGTGTAGGAGCTCATCAATGGAGGATGAAGAAGGAACCTCACTAAAAGCAGTGAGCTGTGAGTAAAGGTCCCAATTTGCCCGATCAAATTGCCAGCGAGGGCTACGGAAAGGTGGTGAATATGAAGGAGAAGTAAGAATGATTCGAAAATGATCGCTGTCATGTAAGTCAGGTAGAATAGACCAGGTGAAGTCTAGTGTAGTGGAGGAAGAGCAGACTGATAGATCGATGCAAGAGAGAGTATGAGTACGAGGATCAAAATGGGTGGGAGTACCCGTATTTAAAACATGGAGGGGGTGAGAGGCGAGAAAAGCCTCCAACTGGATGCCACGTGAGTCACAATGAGACCCCCCCCCAGAGGAAATGGTGGGCGTTAAAATCACCAAGTAACAGAAGTGGTGGTGGTAAGGATGAAACAAGAAAGGCAAAGTCTGGGATATAAAATGCCCGAGAAGGAGAGAGATATAAAGAACAAATTGTAAACCACTTATTCAAGTGGATATGGGCTGCAGTGTAATGCAGCGAGGTATGGACAAATAGTTGACAATACGGAATATCATTGTGTAGAAGAAGGGCACTTCCATTAAAGGTCCCATCTGAGAAAGGATCCGAAGAATACAATAAATTATAGCCTGAGATAGGTTGGAAAACAGCTGAGTGTAATTTTGGTTCTTGTAAGCAAGCACCAACAGGGAAAAACCTGGAAAGCAACATCTGAAGCTCACTCCGATTACCCCTGAGGCCGCGGATATTCCACTGTAAATAGGCCATGATTGGCGATGAAGAAAATACCAGGAATTCATAGGGAAAGGCACCTACGGATGAGAGGGGTTAGAAAAGTCAACGTGTGGTGGCATTGGAAAACGTTCAAGCAGCGAAGGAACAGAGCGTTGTGAAGAATGGGGTTGTGAAGATGGAGGAGAGGGAAGAGAAGGAACAGGAAGTGAATCAGTGTCCATTGAAGGTTTAGTCTCTGCAATATATTCTGAAATGGCTTCAAGTGTTTCTGAATTCAAAGATGTATGGGAGACCATATTGGAGGTAGAAAGGGGAGGGTGAGTAAAGATTGGGACAGTAATGGACTGTACCAAGTAGAGGGGGACGAAAGAGTGTAAGGGACTGGAGATGAAGTGTGGGGGGGGACAGAAGAGGCAGAAACCTGGGAGGTGGCAGAAGAGGGAGAAACTTGGGAGGGGACGGGGGTGGAAGGCATAGTACGAGGAGGAGGGTGAATCTCCACACTTGTAATAGAGCCAGAGAGAGGGGAAGAACTAGGCTCAGAGACTGGAAAGGTAAAGTGTGGAGGTGGAAGAAGGGAAGGAAGGGGCAAAGAAGATTTGAGCAATGTGGATTTTTTGGACTTCTGAGAAGTAGAGGGGCGATTGGTATAAGGTGTTGTACGAGGTCTTGTCGATACTGGGGCTTGTGAGGAAGGACGCGAAGATGTGAGAACAGACTGAGTTGTAGTCGGGACGTCAGAGCCAAGGACAGCAAAGGGATTAGATGCCGGAGTGGCTGTGGGAGGGGTAACAACAGAGGAGGCTGCAGAAGATGGGACCCCAGAAGTGGGGGGATGTTTTGAAACACGAGAATAAGAAACACGGGGTAGTCTCCCTTGGAGGTGGAGATGAGTAACTGGCACAGCATAAGGGAGACCTTCTGCCTCTTTGAGGCAACGGATTTCACGTTCATTTAAGTAGACCTGGCAATGGTGGGAGTACGAAGGGTGAGCTTCATTACAATTAAGGCAAGATGGAGGTTGACTGCAAGATGTATTAGAATGGTCGTCGGCACCACAGACTGGGCATTCGGCTATAGATCTGCAACATTTCGCTGGGTGACCAAAACGTCAGCAATTTCTACACTGTTGCGGTGTAGATATCACCTTTCTAACTTGTAACTGATGTCCCGCGACATATACAGAGGATGGGAGTTCTTGGCTGTCAAAAGTTAATCGAGCCACATTGCAAGGGTAACGTCTCCGCCCACGGGCAGGAAGGACATAAGTGTCTACTTTGAGGATTGGGAGATCCTGGAGTTCCAGCTGTTCAAGAATGTCAATGCCACATGACTGGAAATTCTGTTGGACTATGGTACAGGGCAGAATGACAGTGCCACTACAAGAATTGATAGAAAGATGTTTTTCAATAGTGATAGTAGTATTGATATTCGAAAGGAGAGAAAGATCATGAGCTTGGGTAGCATTCTGGACAATGACGATGCGCGTACCGCTCTTGAGAGCATGAAATGAAATATCTCTACCAACATGACGCAGGAGGGCTTTGCCAATACTATGGTCAGAAAGATAGGCAGAAGAAGTCGGTCTTAAAGTAAAGAATTTAGTCCATTGTGTGGTCCGAAACTGAGCGTGGAGAGGGAGTGCATGATGTGTCGGTCTTTTCCAAGTAGAATGGGAAGGTAACGAAGGAGCATCATCAGGAGATTGACGTTGGCGTTTAGGAGTAGGACCGGAGTTGGTCCGGCGTGAAATGGGCTGGCGATTCGAAAATTGCCGTACCGTAGAGGGAGAGGCCGGAAGCATAGTCAAAGGAGAGCGGAGGTCAGACAAATCGAAGGAGTCAGTTGAAGCCCCGGTACCTGAAGCGGGTGAGGAAACAGCACCAGCAAGAGGTACAGGGGCATCAGGAGTGTCCGAAGAGTGGTCTAAAAACAAGGCAGGGTCAGAATGGGGTGCAGTATCAAGAAGGGGCCTGGGGGTAGTGGGTTCATGGATTAGGTTCTCCATGGTTAGGTTACTCCTTTGCTTTTTGTTTTTAAGAAAAAAAAGAAAGAAGAAAATAAAATAAAAATAAAAAAAAGAATAAAAAAAGGGGGGAGCGGGGAGGAATAGTTCCCAGGAGGAATGAAAGGGCCGGAAATCTCCCTCCGCGCCCAAGAGGACCTCAGCACCGCTAGTAGCGCAGATGCAGCATGGAACCCGTGCCATACCCTACCCTTCATGCCAGTAAACCAGCAATCTGGGATAGCAACCTCACATCTGCCGAGCTACCTCGGTGGACAAAAGAGAGGGCGGCCAGATATCTGCCACAAAGCATACCTCCTTCGGCCACCACTGCGATCCAGATTCCACGGCAAACTACGCCACATCCAAGAACCTCAACGGAATGGGATGGACCCCGGTATCCTTTCCCCTACCTGGGAACTAGCGTGCCTGTGGGAGAAATCCCAAAGACCAAAAAGAGGAAGAGCAAAAGGGAGGGGTGGGGAGGAGGAGGAGGAAAGGAAAAAGGGGAGGATGGGATAGGGAGGACGGGATTGGGGGTAATTAGGTTCGGTCTGAGGAAGGAGACCGACAGGTCTGATTCCTCAGACCAAGAGCCTCTTCACCACAACAAGGAGCCCCCCTTGAAGAGGTCCACGGATGAAGCTCCCGTGCAGATGGGCATCTGAGGGATCTCCTGAGTATCAGCCTCTTTAAAGGGGCATCTGTGTTGATGCTGATTGCTAAGTGTTTTTTGTACCCACAGGTGTGTTGATGCTGGTCGCTAACCGGTTGTTCTTATACCCACAGGTGTGTTGATGCTGGTCACTAACCGGTTGTTCTTATACCCACAGGTGTGTTGATGATGGTCGCTAATCGGTTGTTCTTATACCCACAGGTGTGCCAGCTAGTGAAGTTCCCATGCAGGTGGGCATCTGACGGATGCCCTGAATACCATCCACCTAAGGCCAAACTTGACCATGAGCACTTTTGCGTGTACCGCCCGGTCCAGTGCCACCATGGACCCAAGGGCTGCCCCAGAGTGGTCCTCCTGCGAGACATGGGTCAACACCTTGAAACATGCGCCTACAAGGACAAGTGATCGCCTGGCTTGTATTCACCTAGTTGTGAGTGCAGAGGTGTCGAGTCTCGGCTCCTGGCAGCTTCGTCTCTTGGTGTTTCATGTCATCACAGTACTGCAGCAGTAATACCAACATCTTGGTGTTTCATGTCATCACAGTACTGCAGCAGTAATACCAACATCTTGGTGTTTCATGTCATCACAGTACTGCAGCAGTAATACCAACATCTTGGTGTTTCATGTCATCACAGTACTGCAGCAGTAATACCAACATCTTGGTGTTTCATGTCATCACAGTACTGCAGCAGTAATACCAACATCTTGGTGTTTCATGTCATCACAGTACTGCAGCAGTAATACCAACATCTTGGTGTTTCATGTCATCACAGTACTGCAGCAGTAATACCAACATCTTGGTGTTTCATGTCATCACAGTACTGCAGCAGTAATACCAACATCTTGGTGTTTCATGTCATCACAGTACTGCAGCAGTAATACCAACATCTTGGTGTTTCATGTCATCACAGTACTGCAGCAGTAATACCAACATCTTGGTGTTTCATGTCATCACAGTACTGCAGCAGTAATACCAACATCTTGGTGTTTCATGTCATCACAGTACTGCAGCAGTAATACCAACATCTTGGTGTTTCATGTCATCACAGTACTGCAGCAGTAATACCAACATCTTGGTGTTTCATGTCATCACAGTACTGCAGCAGTAATACCAACATCTTGGTGTTTCATGTCATCACAGTACTGCAGCAGTAATACCAACATCTTGGTGTTTCATGTCATCACAGTACTGCAGCAGTAATACCAACATCTTGGTGTTTCATGTCATCACAGTACTGCAGCAGTAATACCAACATCTTGGTGTTTCATGTCATCACAGTACTGCAGCAGTAATACCAACATCTTGGTGTTTCATGTCATCACAGTACTGCAGCAGTAATACCAACATCTTGGTGTTTCATGTCATCACAGTACTGCAGCAGTAATACCAACATCTTGGTGTTTCATGTCATCACAGTACTGCAACAGTAATACCAACATCTTGGTGTTTCATGTCATCACAGTACTGCAGCAGTAATACCAACATCTTGGTGTTTCATGTCATCACAGTACTGCAGCAGTAATACCAACATCTTGGTGTTTCATGTCATCACAGTACTGCAGCAGTAATACCAACATCTTGGTGTTTC
This sequence comes from Cherax quadricarinatus, assembly GCF_038502225.1. NCBI lineage: Eukaryota > Metazoa > Arthropoda > Malacostraca > Decapoda > Parastacidae > Cherax > Cherax quadricarinatus. The sequence goes on along the minus strand of NC_091371.1, from coordinate 18,330,204 downwards.
ATGTCATCACAGTACTGCAGCAGTAATACCAACATCTTGGTGTTTCATGTCATCACAGTACTGCAGCAGTAATACCAACATCTTGGTGTTTCATGTCATCACAGTACTGCAGCAGTAATACCAACATCTTCATTTCATCTTCTGTAAATTCATTACATCATTTTCAATTTTAAAGATGTAAACATAGTATTAGTCTTACTTATATTAGTACTACGTACCCCAGTACCCCGGTACCCCTCCTCAGGCATTCCCCAGTACCATCCCGCACTCCCCGGTCAGCCCCATTGGTACGTACCCCAGCACCTGTATGCACCCCGTACCCCGCACCCCAGCACCCCGGTACTGCACCCCTACCCGGTACACCCCGGTACTTCTGTACCCCAGCCCCACCCCGGCACCTGCATCCCCTAGTACCCCTGGCACCCCTGGCCGTACCCCGCCCAGATCACCCCGGCACTGTACCCCAGCACCCCGGTACCCGTACCCAGCCCATCCCCGGCACTGTAGCCCCACCCCGGTACCCGTCAAGCACCTCCCAGTACCCCGCACCCCGTCCCCAGCCCCGCACCCCGCCCCAATTGGCAATACACCCCGGATGCACCCCAGCACTGTACCCCAGTACCCCGGACCCCAGTATCTCGTACCAAAGTACCAAAGTACCCAGTACCTTGTACCCCGGTACCTCGTATCCCAGTAGAGCGGTAGCCAAGTACCTAATATCCCGGTACCTCGTACCCCAGTACCCCGGTACCTCGTACCCCAGTACCTCGTACCCCAGTACCTTGTACTCCTAGTGCCCCGATACCCTAGTACCCCGATATCCTAGTACCCTGGTACCCGTGCCCTGATACCCCAGTACCCCGGTACCCCAGTACGCACATAACTTGCTTGGATTACTGGGTTTCTCTTCTATTTTAAGCATATGCTTGTTACTGTAGGTCTAAAATAGGCCTAGTGATGTACTGTTATTTGACTATAATAAACTTAGTGATGTACAATTATCATGGGGCTGCAATAGGCCTATTAATGTATTATTAATGGAGACCTACAAAAGACCTAGTGATGTATTACTACATTACATATAGGCCTATAAATGTTTTTTTGAGGATTACAATAAAACAAACAGGCTTAGAGTTGTATTGTATAATATAGATCCAGTGTTTGTCAGTACCTTAATATTCAGCACCACATGTGGTGGCTGGCACCTTTGTGGCACCCAGCACCACCTGTGGTGGCTGGCACCTTTGTGGCACCCAGCACCACCTGTGGTGGCTGGCACCTTTGTGGCACTCAGCACCACCTGTGGTGGCTGGCACCTTTGTGGCACCCAGCACCACCTGTGGTGGCTGGCACCTTTGTGGCACCCAGCACCACATGTGGTGGCTGGCACCTTTGTGGCACCCAGCACCACCTGTGGTGGCTGGCACCTTTGTGGCACCCAGCACCACATGTGGTGGCTGGCACCTTTGTGGCACCCAGCCAACACAGCTGCTGAGAGGTTAAGATATTTTGGAATCCAGTTTTTACATTGGAATCCGTGACCTATATGGAGGTGAGGTGCCAGGTGAGGTGTTAGGGGCCAGGTGAGGTGTTAGGGGCCAGGTGAGGTGTTAGGGGCCAGGTGAGGTGTGAGGGTCAGGCGAGGTGTGAGGAGCCAGGTGAGGTGTGAGGGGGCAGGTGAGGTGTGAGGTGCCAGGTGAGGTGTGAGGTGCCAGGTGAGGTGTGAGGTGCCAGGTGAGGTGTGAGGTGCCAGGTGAGGTGTGAGGTGCCAGGTGAGGTGTGAGGTGCCAGGTGAGGTGTGAGGTGCCAGGTGAGGTGTGAGGTGCCAGGTGAGGTGTGAGGTGCCAGGTGAGGTGTGAGGTGCCAGGTGAGGTGTGAGGTGCCAGGTGAGGTGTGAGGTGCCAGGTGAGGTAGGAAAGGTGTCAGTCTACTGGGAACTAGTGTACACACAGCCTTCAAAGTCAAGTGCCTTGATGCCGGTGAAGAGCTCTTGATTCAAGGATTTAGAGCTTCCCTCTTTCTAGAATCAACCCTGATTACCTTTCCTTGATTTTGATGAATAACTCTTAATGTAGACTTGTATTTACTACTGAATAATAAAAGACATACTTAAGCTTATACATTCTGAGTTAAGTTACTGTAGTCTTAACCGACATTAATGTTAAACGTGTTACATTTTTTTCCTGGAAAGATTGAGACGAAATATTGTGAGAAATATTCTCTTATCTATCTATATCTACCTGTCTATATACATAGATAGACACATACATACATACTTTGAGTTTATTGTTAAATGTTCTGTTTAGGATTTATATCAAGAGAGTAATGTACGTTTACCGTGGCGAAACATCTTTTGTATGTGGGTGTTAAAGCGGGATCTGAGTTAAAACAAGCAGTTTCAGGGATTTGACGTGTTGCTGGAGTGTGAGCATCATAACATATAGGAAGGGATTCGTGGAAAACTGATTAGCCAGACTTGAGTCCTGGAGGTGGTAAGTGCTGTGCTCTTATGGAGGGGTGTAATGTTGTGGTTCAGAGGGTTGTTGTGAAGTTGGCAAACTTCTGGCTAGACACCTATTGAATGAATGATGGTGAATATTTTCTTTTTTTTTAGTCTATGTGGTAATTATATATATATATATATATATATATATATATATATATATATATATATATATATATATATATATATATATATATATATATATATACATGTATATATATGAAATCCAAATATTCCTCCTTGAAGCCTTTTTATCCACTTATATATATATATATATATATATATATATATATATATATATATATATATATATATATATATATATATATATATATAATATATATATATAATATATATATATATATATATATATATATATATATATATATATATATATATATATATGTAACATTTCAAACGTTCGATTTTATGTTATTTTTGTAGAAATATATCTTTCCCCTGTTATTTCTAGTTTTACTTCTCATCATCAATCCTGTCTGTGAGACACTCGCCCTCAAAAGCTGCAGAAGTGTGTCAGACACACTCAGAAAGATAAACATTATGACACTGAGGGCATCTGGCGATGTCTGCTTATTTACATCTGAAAAAAAAAGTGCTTCGAATATGTCTCACGAAATATGTAACTATCCCTTGCAAAGTGCATTCCAGATGAACTTCTAAGAGATAGTCTTCTTGATGGTCGCGAAAGTTCATCACAACTCTTAATATGTTGAAATGCAACACATGCAACGTAAATATATATGATCTACACGACAGCTGTTTTTTTGTTTTATTCCAGTCAATTAACAGTAAAAAAGGAGAGAATATTTTAAATCAGCACCCACAATTGTCATTCCACACTGTCCATTATAATTTAAGTGATTAAATTTGATGTGAGTCAGCGAGGCTCATGTCATATAACCCACATTGTTCAACACCTGAATCTGCTAAACAAAGTTTCATAATTTAAAAGTAATATAATTACTGGTTCATTATAAATTAATAAGTATTGATAAAGGTTGCTGTGCGAGCGAAACATCACTGACAAGGATACTCAGACATTTCACGTGTCTTGTGAATATATGGCTTAGAAAACCGACAAGTTGATGGATGAGACACTTGTGCAATATTTGGTTATTATTCTGGAAATGTTTCGTCAGTCATTGGCTTCTTCAGTCCAATGCAGAGAAAGGTGGAAGATGAGTTTGAGGTAATCAGTTCCTAAGCCTGGAGTCGATGTGTTCAGTCCATCACTCTTGTATTTTCATCAAGACTGATACTCTGAACACATCGACTCCAGGCTGAGGGACTGATTACCCCAAATTCCTCCTCATCTTCCACCTTTCTCTGCATTGGACTGAAGAAGCCACTGACTGGCGAAACATTTCCAGAATAAAGATACCCAAATGTCGCACAAGTGTCTCATTTATCAACATGTGTCTTATTGGAAAAATCTACACACCAGCTCAGTTAACTTCAATGACAACTTCATATAGACGTTACTGAAAAAAAACTAAACTCACAAAAAAAAACTTATAATAATATTTTTTTTAAGAGGCTGGATGCCTAGCACCGAGCAGGTCAACAAGTGACTAAAATCCACATCAATATATTTTTCCCTGGCGAAAAAAATATCGATGCAATTTGTTTTTTATTCCACTGACTGTACAGGATAGAAGCTGTTATTCTACCTAAATTTTACCAGAACAAAAATTATGCATAATTACTGTCAGAACAACTACTAACTACTGAATTATTAACATCATCAGCACACTAAATTAATACATGAAAGAAAATGAAGTCACATTTAGGTTACTAAGTGAAGTATTAAGAAGATTATCAGTGCAGTAAGACAGTACAACACAAACTCTCCACAATGCACAATCCCTTATAAATATACAACCACATGAAAAATACAATAACCTTTGGCTAACTTAAAGCACACCTTGAACTATCAACTTAACCTTGCCTAACCTAACAAACCATACACTAATCAACTCTAATCTGGCATAACCTGACCTAACTTTGCAGAGATTAGCCTAACTTGCTATAATCTGACCTAACCTGGCAGAGCCTAGCCTAATCTGACCTAACCTAGCCTGCTATAATCTGGCTTATCCTGACCCAACCTAATAGAACATAGCCTCATTAACTCCAATCTAGCAGAGACTACCTAACCTAACCTAACTCCTTCAAATAAGGGAGTCGCTTCTACAATTCACAATCTCCACTAAAACCAATCAGCAACACAATAATCCTTCGATAACTAACAACATATTTTGATTTATAACAAGAAACAAGATTTAAAAAAGTCTTTACGTTAAGCACAGCCTTCCTAGGAACACGAGAACACAAGAATGAAGGAACACTGCAGCAGGCATACTGGTCCATGCTAGGCAGGTCTCTCTCACATCCAACTCACAGCAACTCATAAGAACATAAGAACTGAGGAACACTGCAGCAGGTCTACTGGCCCATACAAGGAAGGTCCTTCTCCAAACCAACCATTCCCATCCACCCACCCATTTTTCCAGTCTATATTTAAAGCTACCCAAAGTTCTCGCCTCACTGACACCACTCGAAAGTTTGTTCCACTTATCTACAACTCTACTGCCAAGCCAGCACTTCCCTACATCTTTTCTAAAGCCTTTCTAATAACAACAGACATTCGTCTACATTTACCAATTCAAACATATATATTACTCGAATAAATTTAATGAAAAAGACATAAAAAGTTAAAAAGATTCGTAGATTTAATTCTAAAATTCAATAACCCAAAAATTAGTATTTAACAGTAAATACGAGTCATCTAAACGGTATGTGCTTAATACTTACTTGAAGAACAGGAGAAAATTTAGCAGGAGCCACTTACTGTTGTCAACAGTATACACCTTTCTGTTAAAACCACCTGCTATGCTCAGCAGAATTCACCTGCCGTTTTAACAGTAAACCTGCTATTTTCAGCAAAATGTACATGACATTCTCAAGAGAAACCTGCCGTTTTCAATAGAGACCGCCTACACTGTTTGGTTTCGTGTCTGCTAGAGACCTCACCATCACCCAGCACAATGGTAGCCAGGCAAGACTTAGAAGTTCCCAAATACGCTCACAAACATGGCTTCCTATTATGTTATAATTATTCTTACTATTTTAGAATTACTATAATTATTACTATATTTTAATTACTATATTATAATTATTACTATATTATATTAATAATAATAATAATAATAATAATAATAATAATAATAATAATATTATTATTATTATTATTATTATCATTATTATTATTATTATTATTTATCCCCGAAGAGGACCTTTAAGTGGATGTCGGAATATTTTTCTTCCTAGAACTTTCTCTTTTACTCAAAACTCGAGAACGCCTCATCCGATTGGTTTCAAACTTTCAATGATGTATACGGTGACGGGAACCAGATTCCTGGAACAATTGGCATGTGCAGGTGCCCTATGACCAATGTTATTGAACACATTCCCAGCATCCTGGAATGGCCCCAATATTATTATCAAAAGTAAGCTCCAAACCCACGAGGGTTCTACAAAATGGCTCCAGTAACATCCAAAATCCTCAGCAACAAGGCTTCAAGTGTTCATAAAAGGTGACTTCCAACTGGACGACGGTGGAGAGTGAACTTAAGTCACGGTGTCCCGTAGCTTGGTTGGTGGTGCTCTCAACTCACACACTGAGGTCCGTGGTTCGATCCCCGGTACAGATATAAACACTGGAGCGTGTTTCCTTAACACACTTGCTGTCCCTGTTCACCTAGCAGTAAGTAGGTACCTGGGTGTTAGTCGACTGGTGTGGGTCGCATCCTGGGGACAAAATTAACCTAAGGTGCCAGAAATGTTCTGTATAACAAGGGGCTTTCTATATAGTATGTCATGTAGGTCTGTATAAGTTGTATCATGTACTTGTATAAAAATTATTATTATTATTATTATTATTATTATTATTATTATTATTATTATTATTATTATTATTATTATTGCATAGGTGCAGCTCTGACCATCTTATGAGGAAAGTGTTAAATTTTTATTCCCATTAGACAAATTTAGGCTTACCTCTTGTGAAGGAGTTTAGTATTTAATGAGTAATGCATCTTAGAGTCAGGACAATGCCTGTTAAGTTGCTCTTGTGTGCGGGAAAATTTGTTGAAAATGACTTGGAATCGCTGAAATCCGTATAACTAAAGAATGACTCCTGATCGGCTTCAAATTTTCACCATTAGTGTGACTTCCTGAACGCATGGTTAGTGCTCTTATTATCATAAACTCAAATCTGCCAGTTTTATTGAATAGTGATATTCATTTTATTCAATATCTAAAGAAGGTTTCTTCGTAAGAACATAAGAAAGAAGGAACACTGCAGCAGGTCTACCGGCCCATGCGAGGCAGGTCCAGGTCCCCTAGGGGCCTAAGCCACTGGCAACGTGTCTGGTTAATGGTCCGTAATGGTCCAAGTCTGATCGAAGCGTCGACATACGTTTCCGTCTGTTACGTGCTGATTATCTGTGTATAAGAGGTGATGGAAGGACTTCCAGCCTATGTAAACAATGGTCACACCAGACCAGTGTACTGGGTGAGTGAAGTCTCTAGCTGGGCCCTCCATTACTGTATACTCATGAACTTACAAGCTAAGAGCTGTTATCCTGCCTCAGTTTATTTACAGAATAAGAGCTGTTATCCTACCTCAGTTCATTTACAGGATAAGAGCTGTTATCTTGTCTCAGTTCATCTACAAGCTAAGAGCTATTATCCTGCCTCAGTTAATTAAGGTATACTACCTTTCTCCCCAGGATGCCACCTATAACAGCTAACGTTCAAGTACGTATTTACTGCTAGGTGACCAGGGGCGACAGATCGTAGGGAATCATGCCCAGCGTCTGTTAGTTACCATTTTGTCCTAGGTACATGTCGATTAGACACTAGGCCTGCTGTATATGCGAGCGTGTGTGTGTTTGTACTCACCTAGTTGAGTCTGTATATGTGTGTATGGTAATACCAGTATGTGCACATATGCATGCATGTACATAATTTCACGGCATGCACACGCAGTCACAAGTTTATATATGTATGACGCACATCAAATAGCAAAACGAGTGGAATAACATACACATTTCTCAGTAGATGTTCTCTCCCTCTCTCCTTCCCTCTCCCATTCTATCCCTCTCACCCTGACACTGTCCACCTCCCTCTCATGCTCCCTCTCTCCTTGTCCCCTCTGTCTCCCTTCTACTCGAGTCCCTGACTTTCTCTATTTCTCCTTTTCTCATATAAGAGATATATTCAAGAGGACATCATCTAGCAGGAGATCACCTAGCAGGACATCACCAAGCAAGACGTCACCTAACAGGACTTCACTCAGCATGACATCAAACAGAAGGACATCGTCTAGTAAGAAATCCCCTAACAAGTCATAATCTAGAGATCCATTTCCTGTCAAATCCTAGGGAAGAAGGAACACCTAGTGAAAGATCATCTAGACTTACTAGGAAGCATCTAGTAGGGACAACCTAGCAGGGTAACCTAGAAAGTGCGCTCCCCTAGCCGTGCCTACACTGCGGCTCCCTCACTTCTCAACCAATGTGAAGAGTTTACACTACCCGAGGTTGATCACTGAAGGTAATACCTGTAAACACATACTCTGGTGTACTTTCGTATTTACCTATCTACCTACATAGTGTACTTACCTATTTACCTATCTACCTAACTACCAGCGAACATACCAATATTACTACCTACTTATACGAGTGTATCCACTTATTTAACTAACCTAAATATTTACATACTTTCCTACCTGCTTACTAGCCTACCTACCTACCTACGTACCTGCGTGCGTCTACAAACTCTACACCATATCTGTCTGTCCCTCTCTCTCTCTCCCCATTAATTTAGAGAGCAGTATAAACTTCAAGGCCTGACACTGTATAATCTCAACACGTTCCGGTCTCACGCCAGCCTCACCAATATGTTCCACACACTGACGTCAACACACCCTCTCCATACAAACTGTCCCATACATCTGGAAAAATAATGGATGAAGGTTTTCTAAAAAACTTTTATTTATAGAATGTGTTCAATGCGTCCACCGCTATTACTGAGACAAGACTACAGATGGGACATGCAGATAACAAGGCCAAGGTGAATAATACGAATGAAGGTGTTTGTGCTACGCGACTAGGATATCATCCCGTAGATGGTACCACACGAGACGCCCTGCATATATCCATTATCATATGGATAATATCCAGGGTAATTATGGGTAATATCCAGGGTAGCTAACACATGGGTGATACGCAGGATAGTTATCACATGGATAATGTACAGGGTATTTATCAAATACATAATACCCAGGGCAGTTTTCGCATGGATAATACCCAGGATAATTTTCACCTGGATAATATAAAAGTGTTTATCTCATGGATAACACCCAGGATAGTTATCACATGGATAACACCCAGGATAGTTATCACATGGATAACACCCAGGATAGTTATCACATGGATAACACCCAGGATAGTTATCACATGGATAACACCCAGGACAGTTATCACACGGATAACACCCAGGATAGTTAACACATGGATAACACCCAGGATAGTTATCACATGGATAACACCCAGGACAGTTATCACACGGATAACACCCAGGATAGTTATCACATGGATATGACGAAACCAAATATAGAAATCACTTGAGAAAATAGAATAGAGAAGACTGAGTGCAGATAGGTCGACATCCAGAGGGGAGGGGAGGGGGTGAGTTACAGCACCCCCTACCCTCCCCAACATCAACTAACACCTCCACCAAAGGCGTTATTCCTCTTATCCAAGGGTTAAGAAGCCTGTGAAACAGTTGGCCTTACCAGTGACGTTATTCCCTTCATTACTATACTGTCCTCTCTTTCTCTAGATTCCTGCATATTTTTTTCCTTTCTATCTCCTCTCTTCGTTCCTTCTGACCACAGTATATATATATATATATATATATATATATATATATATATATATATATATATATATATATACTGTGGTCAGAAGGAACGAAGAGAGGAGATAGAAAGGAAAAAATATGCAGGAATCTAGAGAGAGAGAGAGAGAGAGAGAGAGAGAGAGATAGAGAGAGAGAGAGAGAGAGAGAGAGAGAGAGAGAGAGAGAGAGAGAGAGAGAGAGAGAGAGAGAGAGAGAGAGAGAGAGAGCATGCCTCTCAGCGTATATACATAAGTTTACTTTTATCCCTAATTTTGGTATTAAAGTATTCTTGTCTGGTGGTGTGAAGGTTACATGCAGCCTTAATGTCAATATAAATCTGTCAAATATGCGCAAAGTAAAAACTAATAGGCGCTGGGTGAAAAAACAAAACGTGAAAAACTGTGTCTGGCAGATTTGTGTGAAATGTAAAACACTAGTCACTAATAGCAATAACCACTATAATGTATAAATGATACTCCTGCTACCACTATTACTACTACCACTAAGAATAATAATAATAACAGGACGAGGCTTCCCTCACTCAGAAAACCAGGCTTCCCTTATACTGTACACGAGGCTTCCTTCACACTCAGTACAACTAGCTAGAATCCACTAGCTGTACCTGGCTCAGTATCTAGACGTTGAGAATCGTTCCTATCTTCCTTAACGTTGAATTGTGTAGAGGGTCCACAGGTATCACAGCACCTATCTTGAAGAGGAACCAGGGTGCTGTGATGCTGATGCAGGGCTCTTGATTCAAGGAATTGGGCCTAGCCTCTTTCTTGGATCAAATCTGGCTACCTCCCATTTCCCATGGTGTTCCATCGACCCTACGAAATTGACGCTTCCCCGTGAAAATTATATTTAAACGCTTCGATTGGTAGACCAGTGAAGGTGTTAGCACTTGCGCTACTTCCAATACCTGCGTCACCTCCAATACCTGCGTCACCTCCAATACCTGCGTCACCTCCAATGCCTGCGTCACCTCCAATGCCTGCGTCACTTCCAATACCTGCGTCACCTCCAATACCTGCGTCATTTTCAATACCTGCGTCACCTCAAACATCTGCGTCACCTCCAACACCTGCGTCACCTCCAGAGTTATCTGTTTGTTGTTACTGCTGTAGATCTTCATTCTTCTACGCCTATTTACAGCGCATGGCCGTAATAAATTACTTCTTAATTTAGCAGCAGAAACTAGGCTTCATAATTCAGGCAGTCATAGATTTGCGCACACACAACTTAAAACATTCTATAATTACACATACACACACACACACACACACACACACACACACACACACACACACACACACACACACACACACACACACACACACATACACTTGTAGCGACCAGTGAAGAGGCGGGGCCAGGAGCTAGGACTCGACCCCTGCAACCTCAACTAGGTGAGTACAACTAGGTGAGTACACACATACACACACACACATACACACAAATACACACACAAATACACACACACATACACACACACACACACACACAGTTCCACACAAGAGACTAGTGCAAAAACTGGAGGACCAGGCAGGGATAACAGGGAAGGCACTACAATGGATCAGGGAATACCTGTCAGGGAGACAGCACTGAGTCATGGTACGCGGCGAGGGGTCAGATTGGGCACCTGTGACGAGTGGGGTTCCACAGGGGTCAATCCTAAGACCGGTGCTGTTTCTGGTTTTTGTGAACGACATGACGGAAGGAATAGACTCTGAAGTGTCCCTGTTTACAGTTGATGTGAAGTTGATGAGAAGAATTCGATCGGACGAGGACCAGAAAGAACTACAAAGGGATCTGGACAGGCTGCAGGCCTGGTCCAGCAATTGGCTCCTGGAGTTCAACCCCACCAAGTGCAAAGTCATGAAGATTGGGGAAGGGCAAAGAAGACTGCAGATGGAGTACAGTCTAGGGGGACAGACTACAAACCTGATTTAAGGAAATAGATCTTGGGGTGAGTATAACACCAGGCACATCTCCTGAGGTGCACATCAACCAAATAACTGCTGCAGCATATGGGTGCCTAGCAAACCTATGAACAGCATTCCGCCATCATAATAAGGAATCGTTCATGACCTTGTACACCGTGTATGTTAGGCCCATATTGGAGTATGCGGCACCAGTGTGGAACCCACATATAGCCAAGCACATAAAGAAACTAGGAAAAGTACAAAGGTTTGCAACAAGAGTAGTCCCAGAGCTAAGGTGTATGTCTTACGAGAAGAGGTTACGGGAAATCAACCTGACGACACTGGAGGACAGGAGAGATAGGGGAGACATGATAACGACATACAAAATACTAAGAGGAATTGACAAGGTGGACAGAGACAGAATGTTCCAGAGATGGGACACAACAACAAGGGGACACAGTTGGTAATTGAAGACACAGATGAATCACAGGGATGTTAGGAAGTATTTCTTCGGTCACAAAGTAGTCAGGAAGTGGAGTAGTTTGGGAAGCTATGCAGTGGAGGCAGCATCCATTCATAGCTTTAAGGAGAGGTATGGTAAAGCTCATGGTGCACGGAGAGTGACCCAGTTAAGGCCAGTGAAGAGGCGGGGCCAGGAGCTATGAATCGACCCCTGCAACCACGACTAGGTGAGTACACACACACACACACACACACACACACACACACACACACACACGAGCAATGAACAATAAAAACTAAAACATACAGAGATTAAGCTTAAATGGAATATGAGACAAAAAGTAAAAAAGCTGAAAGAACGAGTAGCAGAGACAAGCTCAGACATCATGGCTCTCACAGAGACAAAACTGGGATAACACAGGTGGTGGGGAAGGTGGCTCACAGCTGGTGAGGAAGGGGGTAAAGGGGTAATATAAACTGTGCTGGGTTACCTGGTGCCTTGCTCAGTGCTGGCAGCAGGTGGCCAGAGAGGCTCTGAATGCCACAGGGTGCCAAAAGTGGTAAGATGTGACGGTGAGGGGCGGGTGAGGGGAGAGGGTGAGGGGAAGGGGTGAGGGGGAAGTTGGCAATGATGTTTACGAGGTGACAACTATGATTACGCCGTTGCCTCTGTTGCCGCCGCCTCTGTCGCCGCCGCCGTCGCCGCCGCCACCACCACCACCACTACTGCTGACGACTGTATCGAGTGCACACTTCCTTGTGGCTAATTAAGCTCCTTGCAGTCGAGTATTTGCTTAATTCGACTCGTGCACTACAAAACCACGACTGTGTAAGTAATCTAGGCTAGCAGACAGCAGGGTAGCCAGCGCTATCTACAGGTACCTTTATACCTGTGATAAGCTCGGAGTTTTTCTACTCCCGAAGCCCGGCCTCGGAACAGGCTCGTCTGGTGCTTGCCTGGTCAACAAGGTAGTAAACGACCCTAGCTGGTCTGGTGAACATTGTGTGCTGTAGCACCTTGGCCTCACAAGCGGAATATATACTTCGAGAAGTGTAAGTCTCTCAGTGTATATACACCAAGAGTTTAAATCCTTCTTTTAGGATTAAGTATTCTTGATTGGTGGTGAACAGGCTACATGCAGCCTTAATGACCCTAGTGTAGTCGAAAGGCTTTAAAACCTCATTAGCCTAATAACCTGACCTTTCTTGGAAGGGTTGTTTGGATGGTTTAGTTAACTCGTTTGTGAAACATACTAGCCAGCCAAACTCTTCATTAATTCGTCTGTGGAACATGCTAGCCACCCAGACTGTCTTAAGCCATAAGTTGGTTCACATCATACTAGCTGTCTCGTATCCTAGTAGGTGTACATTAACTGCTGTAGTTGACAAAGTAAAAGTAATAATTATTACCGTCTTCTACTGTTTTGTTCACATATGAAATGACTTGTGCGTGACTTACTATACAAACATTGTATGGTGAAGTAATTTAGTTAACCCGCAAGTTACTACTGTGTCTACTTTGTTTCCTCGTTTAATTACTATTCACTGTTGCTAGCGAATGATTATAACACGACCTGGTAGTGCAACCTGCTAGAAAAGTACTTGAGTTCGTGAAAACCACCACCACTACCACATATATCAACATTACTTCCCACACCTCTGCCAGCACCTCATTTATCAGGAAGGAGTCAGGTCAGCATGCCAAGGTTACCTGTCTGCCTTCACCTTAGTAATAATGCACCTGTTCATGGCAGGTACGTACCTGTTCCTGTCTGATGACAGGCAGCTCTTATTCTCCGAGTTCTGCGAGGCCGAGACGGGTTCTTCAGCCACCTAGGGAGTCAGGTGAGTTATACAGGTCCGTATAAAGGTAACGATTATAATTATAACTATAATTTTTAAAGGGGTTGACCAGTAAGCCAGCTGAAGGCCTCGGTCAGATAACCAAAAGCTCCAGTGGCGGGTCATCGTATTACTGAGACCCGTATCAGGAAACACTAGTCCTATTTCCTGACAAACTTTGCCTGACCTATCCTATTACCTGAGTCAGAGTTCGTAGTGCAAGTCAGTATCCTTCAGCAGGTCAGGGGATAACATGAGGGTGATGATGCTGATGTGCGTGGAGATGGTGAGGATGGTAGTGATGATGGTAGTGAAGATGGTGAGGGATGGTATGCTGTGTGTCTTTAAGTGATTTAGTACCCTGGATACGAGTCCTGCCAACAAACATCGGTATTATCAAGAAACATATTTGATGCCCAGCCAGACGACCCTCTACCACCACCTTCAATCCATGCCACATCACCACCACTAATGCCAACAGTAGCAGAAGAGGCGGTAGCAGCGGCAGAAGTGGCGGCAGAAGCGACGGCAGCGGCAGCTGCAGCAGCAACAGAAGCGGCGGCAGCAGCAGATGCAGCAGCAACAGAAGCGACGGCAGCAGCAGCTGCAGCAGCAACAGAAGCGACGGCAGCAGCAGCTGCAGCAGCAACAGAAGCGGCGGCAGCAGCAGCTCTTCCTGTATTTCTTTTCTACCTTTTCATTTCCACCAGATACTGCAAACTTAATAATGATTGTCTTTATTTCTACAAGTACATGTACAAGATATACAAGTTCAGTTGACGCGCATAACGCGCATAACGGAGATAAAACACCTCAATTACTGGGAGCGCTTGAGGTTCCTAAACCTGTATTCCCTGGAACGCAGGCGGGAGAGATACATGATTATATACACCTGGAAAATCCTAGAGGGACTAGTACCGAACTTGCACACGAAAATCACTCACTACGAAAGCAAAAGACTTGGCAGACGATGCAACATCCCCAATGAAAAGCAGGGGTGTCACTAGCACGTTAAGAGACCATACAATAAGTGTCAGGGGCCCGAGACTGTTCAACTGCCTCCCAGCATACATAAGGGGGATTACCAACAGACCCCTGGCAGTCTTCAAGCTGGCACTGGACAAGCACCTAAAGTCAGTTCCTGATCAGCCGGGCTGTGGCTCGTACGTTGGTTTGCGTGCAGCCAGCAGCAACAGCCTGGTTGATCAGGCGCTGATCCACCAGGAGGCCTGGTCACAGACCGGGCCGCGGGGGCGTTGACCCCCGAAACTCTCTCCAGGTAAACTCCAGGTAAACATCAATGATATACTACTACATAGAAAGACCCTTGTTATACAGAGCATTTCGAGCAAATTAAAGTTAATTTTGTCCCCAGAATGCAACCCACACCAGTTAACTAACACCCAGATACCTATTTTACTGATAGGTGAACAGGGACAGCAGGTGTCTTAAGGAAACACGGACCTCAGTGTGTGTGGGTGTGTGTGTGTGTGTGTGACCTGAGTGCGCTACCAATCGAGCTACGAGACGCGCAATCTTACAACCACGTAGTTGCTGCAACTCAATGGTTTCCACAAATGATTTCACCCAGACGCTATAATCATTTAGGATGAAGACCACATCTAGTCTCGGCAGCTCATTGTTCCCTCCCAACCCTGTTATAAGAACATAAGAACATAAGAACATAAGAACGAAGGAACACTGCAGAAGGCCTACTGGCCCATGCGAGGCAGGTCCAAGTCTCCTACCGGCTTAAGCCAATGCACCCAACCTAGTCAGGTCAGGTCACATTGACTTAAGGGAGGAACACGGCAACCGACCTGGTAGCACAAGCTATCAGGTCTAACTCACACCCACCCACATCCACTCATGTATTTATCCAACCTATTTTTAAAGCTACACAACGTTCTGGCCTCTATAACGGTACTTGGGAGTTTGTTCCACTCATCCACAACTCTATTACCAAACCAGTACTTTCCTATATCCTTCCTGAATCTGAATTTTTCCAACTTAAAACCATTGCTGCGAGTCCTGTCTAGGCTAGATATTTTCAGCACACTATTTACATCCCCTTTATTTATTCCTGTCTTCCATTTATACACCTCAATCATATCCAGATTCAGGGCCCTTAGTCTATCCTCATAGGGAAGGTTTCTGATACATGGGATCAACTTTGTCATCCTCCTTTGTACATTTTCCAGAGAATTTATATCCATTCTGTAATAAGGTGACCAAAACTGTGCAGCATAATCTAAATGAGGCCTAACCAAGGATGTATAGAGTTGAAGAACAACCTGAGGACTCCTATTATTTATACCTGTTGACGTAGAAACTTCGTAAATTTACTGTCTCAATTAGCTTTGCTCTCCCGTCAATCTCCTTACGGGACTTAGAGAGAGAGAGAGAGAGAGAGAGAGAGAGAGAGAGAGAGAAAGGTTACTCTGCTGCTGATCTGTTGTTAAACCTCTCCACTAAGTGGCATCAGTAATTGGATGAATCCGAAGTCAGCTGTGTGGTAGCACTGGACATTGCTGGCGATTTCGACCGGGTGTGGCACCAGGGCCTCTTAGCAAAACTTCAAGCACTGGGAATTGCAGGCTCTACGTTATGTCTCCTCAGTGATTACCTTCATGGTAGATCTCTAAGTGTAGTTCTCAATGGAACGGAATCAGCAAGACATCCTATTAGGGTAAGTGTTCCACAAGGAAGCGTGATGGGGCCATTGTTATGGAATGTCTACTTCAACGACCTTCTTCATCTCATCCCAGAATCACATGCATATGCAGACGACTGTACACTGACATTCACTTATCCAAGCGAAGAAATGCCAGCTGCTCTAAGCTACATCAATCACCAGCTGAGAGCTATATCAGCTTGGGGAAATAGATGGCAAGTAACATTTGCACCTGAGAAAACGCAAATGATGATCGTCTCTAGGCACCATGATGGTAATGCTGGTGCAGTAGTAAGGGTGAATGGGAGGGTGTTGGCACCTGGAGAAGAAGTTGATATCCTTGGGGTGAAATTTGACTCCAAACTAACCATGAAGAACCATGTTGTAAATCTTGCAAACAAGGCAGCCAGGAAGCTTACAGCACTTCGCAGTATCTCGCATCTGCTTGACAGTAGGGCTTGCAAGATTTTGTATGAGGCACAAGTACGCTCACACCTTGAGTATGCTCCACTTTCTTGGTTTGCCTGCTCTCCCCCCTCTCATCTGCGACTGCTTGACAGAGTAGAGAACAGAGCAAGACGTCTCATCTCTCGCCTGGGCCCATCCTGGATAGATCTGTCATTTCAGCAGAGCCTTCAACATAGGAGGGATGTGGGTGGCCTTACTATTATGTACAAGGCCAATATTGTCAAAATACCACACTTGGATCCACTTCGAGGACAGCGTGAAACAAGCTTTTATGCCACAAGACGGGCAGAAAGCAGCAACTTCACTCTGGCTGTACCCTTCTCCAGAACATCACTCCATCTGAGATCATACATACCCAGGATGACTCGAGTATGGAACACATTCGTACAGGATAATGATGTCAACGAGATAAAGTCAGTTGATCAAATGAAAATGCTGGCCCCCAGATGGCTCCAACTTCATCCTGTTTCCTACTTGTATGTCTCATAACAATAAAAATGCTTTCAAATGAGCTGATGTAGGTAACAGCTCTTAGCTTGCCAATAAAGTTAGGAATCCTTAACCTGTAAATAGCTGTCAATAAAGCTAGGGATCCTTAACCTTGTCAAACCCTATGTAAAGAGAGAGAGAGAGAGAGAGAGAGAGAGAGAGAGAGAGAGAGAGAGAGAGAGAGAGAGAGAGAGAGAGAGAGAGAGAGAGAGAGAGAGAGAGAGAGAGAGAGAGAGAGAGAGAGAGAGAGAGAGTTAGAGAGAGAGAGAGAGAGAGAGAGAGAGAGAGAGAGAGAGAGAGAGAGAGAGAGAGAGAGAGAGAGAGAGAGAGAGTGACAGGGGAAGGATATTAAGACAGTATGGATAAAAATGACAAATGCAAATCTACAGTAGAAAAAGTTGACTTTGACGTGGGATTGTTGTGTAAACTAGCACACGCAAGATGTGTTGTGTTAGCCTAATTACTGCACCCACACTCCGACCACCCTACCCTGGGTGCCTGTGTTTCAACCGTCACCCACACCCACCCACCACCCTTCCCTGGGTGCCTGTGTTCCAACCGTCACCCACACCCACCCACCACCCTTCCCTGGGTGCATGTGTTCCAACCGTCACCCACACCCACCCACCACCCTTCCCTGGGTGCCTGTGTTCCAACCGTCACCCACACCCACCCACCACCCTTCCCTGGGTGCATGTGTTCCAACCGTCACCCACCCACCCACCCCACCCTTCCTGGGTGCATGTGTTCCAACCGTCACCCACACCCACCCACCACCCCTACCCTGTGTGCCTGTGTTCCAACCGTCACCCACACCCACCCACCACCCTTCCCTGGGTGCATGTGTTCCAACCGTCACCCACACCCACCCACCACCCTACCCTGTGTGCCTGTGTTCCAACCCTGACCCACACACACTACCACCACCCTACTCTGTGTGCCTGTGTTCCAACCCTGACCCACACACATACCCACCACCCTACTCTGTGTGCCTGTGTTCCAACCCTGACCCACACACACTACCACCACCCTACTCTGTGTGCCTGTGTTCCAACCCTGACCCACACACACTACCACCACCCTACTCTGTGTGCCTGTGTTCCAACCCTGACCCACACACATACCCACCACCCTACCCTGTGTGCCTGTGTTCCAACCCTGACCCACACACACTACCACCACTCTACCCTGTGTGCCAGTGTTCCAACCCTGAACCACACACACACCCACCACCCTACCCTGTGTGCCTGTGTTCCAACCCTTACACACACACACACTACCATCACCCTACCCTGTGTGCCAGTGTTCCAACCCTGAACCACACACACACCCACCACCCTACCCTGTGTGCCTGTGTTCCAACCCTTACACACACACACACTATCACCCTACCCTGTGCGCCTGTGTTCCAACCCTCACCCTCACACACCCACCACCCTACCCTGTGTGCCTGTGTTCCAACCCTCACCCACACACACACTCACCACCCTACCCTGTGTGCCTGTGTTCCAATCCTCACACACCCACCACCCTACCTGTGTGCCTGTGTTCTAAACCTCACCCACCTACACCCCCACCACCCTATCCTGTGTGCCTGTGTTCCAACCCTCACCCAGCAACACACCCACCACCCTACCCTGTGTTCCAAACCTCACCCACCCACACACCCACCACCCCACCCTGTGTGCCTGTTCCAACCATCACCCAGCAACACACCCACCACCCTACCCTGTGTTCCAAACCTCACCCACCAACACACCCACTACCCTACCCTGTGTGCCTGTGTTCCAACCCTCACCTACCCACACTACCCCCACCGACATCAATGACGTACTACAATATAGAAAGCCCATTCTGGCAAATTAGGTCAATTTTGACCCCAGGATACGACCCACACCAGTTAACTAACACCCAGGTACCTAATTTACTGCTAGGTGAGCATGGACAGTAGGTGTCTTAATGAAACACGTCCTAATGTTTCCACTCGTACTGGGATCGACCCCCGGACCTCAGGGTGTGATCCGAGTCCACTAACAGTCGAGCTACGTTAGTTCCTAGCGTTAGATACACTTGATATGCCTTCGATGAGTTCCGAGAGTTTTTTTTCTATTCCTGGAGCCTGGCCATGGGCCAGGGTAGTCTGGTCTTTGCATGGTCAACCAGGCTGTTGCTGCTGACACCAAAATGCTTCTCATAATAAATAATAAGTGGTGACGTATATTTAGCTCTGTGAAGACCTGTTTGCGCGCTCTCTACGAATTGAAGCAAGATGCCCTCCATCGAACAACATTACCAACAGCTTAAGGAAGAATTGAGGATGGCGAAGATGGAGATTCGGTGACTGACTGAGGAAAACAAGAAGATTCGTAGTGGTCCTCCTGTTTTGAGTCCTCAGGTCAAGAAAGGAAACTGGTCAGTGGCTGGACAGCAGCGAACGAAGTTGACGATCAAGAAGACGAATGGAAAGGTAGAAACGATGAAGAAGAAAGAGACTGCTGTGGAAACTGTTGTGGAAACATCTAATGCTTTCTCCGTGCTACCCGACGAATGTGAGTCGACTACTGGGAACGTCACGACGAACGACACCAAGGAAGGTAAGAATATTGTTGTTGTTGGGGATAGCCAAGTTAGGTATATGGATAGGGCGTTCTGCTTGAACGACAGGAGTAGGAGACAGAGAGTTTGCTTTCCTGGGGCTGGGATGGAGGATATTGTTAGCCGTCTGGATGACATCATGAGAGGTAATGGGAGCAATCCTATTATCTGTCTCAGTGCTGGAGGCAACGATGTTGGCAGACATAGGAGTGAAGACCTGATTAGCAGGTATAGGTCAGCAATAGAAATAATTAGGAGGAAGGGTGGGAACCCTGTCATATGTGGTATTTTGCCAAGGAGAGGAGTTGGAAATGAATGGTTGTCCAGGGCAATTGGTGTCAATTGCTGGCTGGACAAATACTGTAAGGAAAATGCGGTAACATTCATTGACAACTGGGACCTCTTCTATGGCAGAAATGACATGTATGCCAGGGATGGGGTTCACTTATCTAGGTCTGGAGTGGGAGCACTGTCAACTGCAGTGGAGGGAGCTGTTAGGACTTTAAACTAGAAATAGTGGTATGGGTTTTGGCAGGAAAACAGTGAAGTCCCAGTGTAGTAATATTATGAGTTCTAGGGGAACTAGTAATAAGCAGAACGAGGTAGATATTGAAAAGCCAGTGACATTGGGTGATAAGGACAGTAATAGGTTTAGTAGAAAAACAGAAATGAGCAGGAAGGGTAAAGAGAAAGGAGAGTCTTTCAATGTTTATTATGCTAATAGCCGTAGTGCTAGGAATAAGATGGACGAGTTGAGATTAGTTACTAGTGCAGGTAACATTGATGTATTTGCCTTAACTGAGACGTGGTTTAATTCAAAAAGTCGGGACATGCCTGCGGAATGTCACATTCAGGGTTTTAAATTGTTCCAAGTAGACAGAAGTATCGGGAAGGGGGTGGGGTGGCATTGTACTACCGATATCGCTTGAACTGTTGCATAAAAACGGGTATTAAGTCTGAAGTAACACATACAGAGTCTGTTTGGATAGAATTTTCAGAGGGGCATGAAAAACTGATTTTAGGAGTGATATACCGTCCCCCAAACTTAGATAGGGACCAAGGGAGACTACTATGGGAGGAAATTGTTAAGGCCACAAGGCACGATAATGTAGTAATTCTAGGAGACTTTAACTTTAGTCATATTGATTGGAATTTCTTGACTGGGAATTTAGAATCATACGACTTCTTAGAAGTAGTTCAGGATTGTTTTTTGAAGCAGTTTGTGACAGAACCTACAAGGGGAAATAACCTGCTTGACTTAGTTCTGGCAAACAATGAATCCCTTGTTAATAATTTAGAAATTTCAGAGGAACTGGGTGCTAGCGACCACAAATCAATTACATTTAGCATTGAATGGAAGTACGATAGTAGCGATAACTCAGTAACAGTCCCAGATTTTCGCTTAGCAGATTACGATGGGCTTAGAGAACACTTATCATCTGTTGACTGGGGTAACGAAGAGAGCTATCAATATGACAGTTTTCTGAACACTATACATGCTGCTCAAAGAACGTTTATCCCATATAAAGAAATTAGATCAAATAGAAATGACCTAAAATGGATGAATAATAGGCTCAAATATCTACTAGAGCATAAGAAAGGAATTTATAGGCATATCAAAAGAGGTGAGGGTCATCTTATGAATCAGTATATTGACATTAAGAGGGACATTAAAAAGGGGATAAGAAAAGCTAAAAGGGACTATGAAATTAAAGTTGCTAGGGATTCTAAAACTAACCCCAAGAGTTTTTTCCAGGTCTACAGGACAAAAGTTAGAGATAAGATAGGTCCCCTTAAAAATAACTATGGGCATCTTACTGACAAAGAGAATAAAATGTCCTCGATTTTAAATAATTATTTTCTCTCAGTTTTTACACAGGAAGACACTAACAATATTCCAGTAATTAATTTTTATAGTGGGCTAGAAGAAGATAAATTATGTAACATCACAGTCACTAGTGAGATGGTTGTGAAGCAGATAGACAGACTGAAGCAAAATAAGTCGCCGGGTCCTGATGAGGTTTTTTCAAGGGTTCTTAAGGAATGCAAAATGGAACTCTGTGAACCATTAACTAATATTTTTAATTTATCTCTTCTAACAGGTGTAGTGTCTGATATGTGGAAGATGGCTAATGTAATTCCTATTTTTAAAACAGGGAACAAGTCGTTACCGTCAAATTACCGCCCAATAAGTCTGACCTCAATTGTAGGCAAATTACTAGAGTCAATTATAGCTGAGATTATAAGAAGCCATCTCGATAAGCATAGCTTGATTAATGATACTCAGCATGGATTCACAAGAGGCCGGTCTTGTCTAACTAATTTATTAACTTTCTTCAGTAAAGCTTTTGAGGCTGTTGACCACGATAAAGAATTTGATATTATTTACTTAGATTTTAGTAAGGCTTTTGATAGAGTTCCGCACCATAGACTGTTAAAGAAAGTGGCAGCTCATGGCATTGGGGGAAAAGTGCTCTCGTGGATCGAGTCATGGCTCACAGACATGAAGCAGAGAGTGTCCATAAATGGGGTTAAATCCGAGTGGGGATCTGTAACAAGTTGTTGTTTATAATATATATCAATGACCTTGATGAGGGAATTACTAGTGATATGAGCAAATTCGCCGATGACACAAAGATAGGTAGGATAATTGATTCAAACGTAGATGTTAGGGAACTTCAGGAGGATTTAAACAAACTCTATTCTTGGTCAGAAAAGTGGCAGATGCAGTTCAATGTAGATAAATGCAAGGTTCTGAAGCTCGGGAGTGCCCATAACCCTAGTACTTATAAGTTAAATGATGTAGAACTTAACCATACAGATTGCGAAAATGACTAGGGGGTTATGGTGAGCAGCAGCCTTAAACCAAGACAGCAGTGCCTAAGCGTACGTAATAAGGCAAATAGATTACTGGGATTTATATCAAGAAGTGTGATGAATGGTTTGAAAAACCGACAAGTTGAAGATTGAGACACTTATGCAGCATATGGGAATCTTTATTCAGGAAACGTTTCGCCACACAGTGGCTTCATCAGTCCAATACAAAGAGGAAGGCGTAAGGAGAGGAGTAGTATGAGGTAATCAGTCCCTCAGCCTGGAGTCGATGTGTTCAGTCCATCAATCTTGTAGAATGTACAGCATAGGGCCGTAGACGTGGCTTATATACTGTAGTGAGGTGAGGTGAAGCAGGCGGAGGCGGGGTCATAGTGGTACCATCCACTAGTCGAAGTAGGTCTTCGTCCAAAGGTTGAACAAGTGTTGAAGAATTCTTTGAAACAAGATCCCATGATGCTGCAGTGTCTGACAGTTGTGATGAATGGTTTGAAAAACCGACAAGTTGAAGATTGAGACACTTATGCAGCATATGGGAATCTTTATTCAGGAAACGTTTCGCCACACAGTGGCTTCATCAGTCCAATACGCCTTCCTCTTTGTATTGGACTGATGAAGCCACTGTGTGGCGAAACGTTTCCTGAATAAAGATTCTCATATGCTGCATAAGTGTCTCAATCTTCAACTTGTCGGTTTTTCAAACCATTCATCACAACTGTCAGACACTGCAGCATCATGGGATCTTGTTTCAAAGAATTCTTCAACACTTGTTCAACCTTTGGACGAAGACCTACTTCGACTAGTGGATGGTACCACTATGACCCCGCCTCCGCCTGCTTCACCTCACCTCACTACAGTATATAAGCCACGTCTACGGCCCTATGCTGTACATTCTACAAGATTGATGGACTGAACACATCGACTCCAGGCTGAGGGACTGATTACCTCATACTCCTCCTCTCCTTACGCCTTCCTCTTTGTATTGGACTGATGAAGCCACTGTGTGGCGAAACGTTTCCTGAATAAAGATTCCCATATGCTGCATAAGTGTCTCAATCTTCATCAAGAAGTGTAAACAACAGAAGTCCAGAGGTCATACTGCAGCTTTATACATCATTAGTAAGGCCTCACCTAGATTATGCAGCTCAGTTCTGGTCTCCATATTACAGAATGGACATAAATTCGTTAGAAAACATTCAGCGTAGGATGACTAAATTAATACAAAGCATTAGAAATCTTCCTTATGAAGAAAGATTGAAGACTCTTAAGTTACATGCAATTGTTAGACGAAGAATGAGGGGAGACCTGATCGAAGTGTATAAGTGGAAGATAGGTATTAATAAAGGGGATATTAATAAGGTCTTGAGGATATCTCTCCAAGAGAGAACCCGCAGTAATGGATTTAAATTAGATAAGTTTAGATTTAGAAAGGACATAGGAAAGTATTGGTTTGGAAATAGGGTAGTTGATGAGTGGAACAGTCTACCTAGTTGGGTTATTGAGGCTGGGACTTTGGGTAGTTTCAAATTTAGGTTGGATAAGTACATGAGTGGAAGGGGTTGGATTTGAGTGGGACTTTCACATCAGAGCTTATTTCTTGGGTGGCATTGAAAATTGGGATAAGTAAGTTTATTCAGGTATACACAAATACAGTTACATAGAATGTTATTTGTATTTTATATAATTATAGTTGATGTGGTGCACACAGAGTTGTTATAGTTGATGTGGTACACGCAGAGTTGTTATAGTTGATGTGGCACACGCAGAGTTGTTATAGTTGATGTGGTACACGCAGAATTGTTATAGTTGATGTGGCACACGCAGAGTTGTTATAGTTGATGTGGTACACGCAGAGTTGTTATAGTTGATGTGGCACACGCAGAGTTGTTATAGTTGATGTGGCACACGCAGAGTTGTTATAGTTGATGTGGTACACGCAGAGTTGTTATAGTTGATGTGGCACACGCAGAGTTGTTATAGTTGATGTGGTACACTCAGAGTTGTTATAGTTGATGTGGCACACGCAGAGTTGTTATAGTTGATGTGGCACATGCAGAGTTGTTATAGTTGATGTGGCACACGCAGAGTTGTTATAGTTGATGTGGCACATGCAGAGTTGTTATAGTTGATGTGGCACATGCAGAGTTGTTATAGTTGATGTGGCACACGTAGAGTTGTTATAGTTGATGTGGCACACGCAGAGTTGTTATAGTTGATGTGGTACACGCAGAGTTGTTATAGTTGATGTGGCACACGCAGAGTTGTTATAGTTGATGTGGCACATGCAGAGTTGTTATAGTTGATGTGGCACACACAGAGTTGTTATAGTTGATGTGGTACACGCAGAGTTGTTATAGTTGATGTGGTACATGCAGAGTTGTTATAGTTGATGTGGTACTCGCAGAGTTGTTATAGTTGATGTGGTACACGCAGAGTTGTTATAGTTGATGTGGCACACGCAGAGTTGTTATAGTTGATGTGGCACACGCAGAGTTGTTATAGTTGATGTGGTACACGCAGAGTTGTTATAGTTGATGTGGTACATGCAGAGTTGTTATAGTTGATGTGGTACACGCAGAGTTGTTATAGTTGATGTGGTACACGCAGAGTTGTTATAGTTGATGTGGTACACGCAGAGTTGTTATAGTTGATGTGGCACACGCAGAGTTGTTATAGTTGATGTGGTACACGCAGAGTTGTTATAGTTGATGTGGCACACGCAGAGTTGTTATAGTTGATGTGGCACACGCAGAGTTGTTATAGTTGATGTGGCACACTCAGAGTTGTTATAGTTGATGTGGTACACGCAGAGTTGTTATAGTTGATGTGGTACATGCAGAGTTGTTATAGTTGATGTGGTACTCGCAGAGTTGTTATAGTTGATGTGGTACACGCAGAGTTGTTATAGTTGATGTGGCACACGCAGAGTTGTTATAGTTGATGTGGCACACGCAGAGTTGTTATAGTTGATGTGGTACACGCAGAGTTGTTATAGTTGATGTGGTACATGCAGAGTTGTTATAGTTGATGTGGTACATGCAGAGTTGCTATAGTTGATGTGGTACACGCAGAGTTGTTATAGTTGATGTGGCACATGCAGAGTTGTTATAGTTGATGTGGTACACGCAGAGTTGTTATAGTTGATGTGGTACATGCAGAGTTGTTATAGTTGATGTGGCACACGCAGAGTTGTTATAGTTGATGTGGTACACGCAGAGTTGTTATAGTTGATGTGGTACACGCAGAGTTGTTATAGTTGATGTGGCACACGCAGAGTTGTTATAGTTGATGTGGTACATGCAGAGTTGTTATAGTTGATGTGGTACACGCAGAGTTGTTATAGTTGATGTGGTACATGCAGAGTTGTTATAGTTGATGTGGTACACGCAGAGTTGTTATAGTTGATGTGGTACACGCAGAGTTGTTATAGTTGATGTGGTACACTCAGAGTTGTTATAGTTGATGTGGTACACGCAGAGTTGTTATAGTTGATGTGGTACACGCAGAGTTGTTATAGTTGATGTGATACACGCAGAGTTGTTATAGTTGATGTGGTACACGCAGAGTTGTTATAGTTGATGTGGTACATGCAGAGTTGTTATAGTTGATGTGGCACACGCAGAGTTGTTATAGTTGATGTGGTACACGCAGAGTTGTTATAGTTGATGTGGTACACGCAGAGTTGTTATAGTTGATGTGGCACACGCAGAGTTGTTATAGTTGATGTGGTACACGCAGAGTTGTTATAGTTGATGTGGTACACGCAGAGTTGTTATAGTTGATGTGGTACACGCAGAGTTGTTATAGTTGATGTGGTACACGCAGAGTTGTTATAGTTGATGTGGTACATGCAGAGTTGTTATAGTTGATGTGGCACACGCAGAGTTGTTATAGTTGATGTGGTACATGCAGAGTTGTTATAGTTGATGTGGTACACGCAGAGTTGTTATAGTTGATGTGGTACATGCAGAGTTGTTATAGTTGATGTGGTACACGCAGAGTTGTTATAGTTGATGTGGCAGAGTTGTTATAGTTGATGTGATACACGCAGAGTTGTTATAGTTGATGTGGTACACGCAGAGTTGTTATAGTTGATGTGATGTACACGCAGAGTTGTTATAGTTT